>NC_079439.1:62376357-62436357 GCF_903798145.1 Danio aesculapii
TCAAAATGGCCCCAGTTCCTTGAGTGATTACACAAAGTGGAGGGTCAGTATTGTGTGAATGTGTGTGTTCCTGACACCGATTCAAAGTTTAAAGATCAGTGTTCTCAACCATGTTTCTGCAAGGACCACCAAACACTGCATGTTTTGGAGGCTTTTTTTGTCTGTCACACCCATTACAGGTCTATCAGTCTCTGCTCATGAGCTGATGATCTGAATCAGGTGTGTAGAAAAAATGTGCAGAGCTGCTGGTCCTCCAGGATCGTGGTTGAGAAATACTGTTATAGACCATCTAAATTGTTGTGGTTTCAGCAGATTTGAACTTTTCGTCTAATCCTGTTTTTGCTTATACGGTTGAAAGATTGCAAAAGAGTATTTGAAGTCCACTGACCAGTAGTGAGGAGGAAGAACAGGTCGCAGACACAACTCCAACAAAGGAGAATAAGGTAAAGCCATCAGGATACCCTTTTTATTTCAATGTCAACAATGTAAATCCTGATATTGTAAATAATAATAGTGGTAAATAATTATAATTATGATCAAATAAGTGTTATAATAAATATTACAAAATTATTTTTTAAATAATAAAATCTAATGATTCTAATTTAACAGTAATTATATTATGATAATAGAATAATTATAATAATTCTTGTTAATAAATCACAGATTTTTGTAAAATGAAATGAACAGCTACAAAAAATGATTTATGATTCCTATGATATATAAGAGAATATGAGGCTTATTTGGTCTAAAAGATTCATAAAACATTTGTTTTCACAGACAAAAGACAGGTAGGTGGTTGAATACATTGATGTTCTATATATAGACAGAAAAATACACATACAGATGGATGAGTGGATGGATGGATAGGTAGTTAGTAAGTTAGTTCATTAGTTCATTAGTTAGTTCACTCGTTAGTTACTTTGTTCGTTTGTTTAACAGTTAGTTCGTTCGTTTGTTCATTCATTAGTTCATTCATTCGTTTGTTAGTTTGTTTGTTTGTTCGTTCAGTCGCTTGTTTGTTAGTTAGTTAGTTCTGTAGTTAGTTCGTTCATTAGTTTGTTTGTTAGGTAGTTAGTTCGCTAGTTAGTTCGTTCATTAGTTAGTTATGTTGTTAGTTAATTTGTTAGTTTGTTTGTTAGCTAGTTAGTTCGTTCATTAGTTAGTTATGTCATTAGTTAATTAGTTAGTTAGTTTGTTTGTTAGTTCGTTAATTATTTTGTTAGTTTGTTCGTTAGTTTGATTGTTATTTAGTTTATTCATTATTTAGTTAGTTTGTTCGTTGGTTGGTTAGTTCGTTAGTTAGTTGTTTAGTTAGTTAGTTCATTATGTAGTTAGTTCGTTAGTTAGTTGGTTGGTTAGTTAGTTAGTTCGTTAGTTAGTTGTTTAGTTTGTTAGTTAGTTCATTATTTAGTTAGTTTGTTCGTTAGTTGGTTGGTTAGTTAGTTAGTTCGTTAGTTAGTTGTTTAGTTTGTTCATTATTTAGTTAGTTTGTTCATTAGTTAGTTAGTTTGTTAGTTAGTTTGTTCACTGTTAGTTTGTTAGTTCGTTAGTTGGTTCTTTAGTTAGTTTGTTCATTAGTTTGTTCGTTCGTTCGTTAGTTAATTTGTTAGATAGTTTGTTAATTAGTTCGTTAGTTAGTTGGTTACTCTACATCAGTTATCATTCTTTATCTACCCAAAAATTCTTAAGGTGCTATTAAAGCTCTGTAGTTTTAGTTTTAGGTCTGGAGAAAAGATGCAATACATTACAATACAATATAAAACTTATGTAAAGGCAATCAAGAAAACCGGTAATTTTTCAGCACAGTAAGCATTTATTTTAAACAATGACTAACAATATAGTTGTAGCATAGTTAGAATCATATAGTTGTTTTACCCAATTAAAGGTTTCACAGAAAGAATCTTGATCTAAAAGTAAACATTTTAGAACGATTAAAGACCTTTCACCTGCTAACTAGTTTATTGTGGATAATTATATGAGAAATGAGTAATGGAAATGACAAATTTTAAAATAAAAATATTTAATTCATAAAAAAAGTTGTTGAGCACTTGAGGTGGTTTTGGACTGGTGTAAAAAGGGTTCATGTGAATAAATAGAGATGCATTTGCTGAATAAACTCAACTGTCTGCTTTATGCTTGCCTTGTTTACTGCTGGTTACTAGGTTACCAATACTACAGTCAGCCACTCTAAAAAATTGATTGAAACACAGCTAATTCTCATTTGCATTTAGTTCATTTTTGTGAATTTTGAAAAGATTTGCTTCACGTTAAGATGGAAACCTGGCTAATAACCCAACAGAGGACATTGCAGTATGTTCTGTAAACAGTTTATTATTCTGTTAACAGTTATTTAATCATGTGCTTAGGGAACTGATTAAAACATTTGTGATGCATATTGAAATAAAATACCTCAATTATAACTGTTTTTAAACAACACAGACATGTAGAGAGACAAAGGCCCATGATGTTGGTGGCAACAGTATCACAAGTCCTCAAAAACGCACCAGAAACAACACTGATGTGATTGCAGAGGCCAGTCCACGAAAGTCAAGTCGCCTGGCGAGTGCAGCTCCGGTTGAGGCTAGTCCACGAAAATCAGCCCGCTTGTCGAACACTCCACAGAAAACTCAGCCTGTGGTGTCCAGCCCCAAAAAGCATACAAGAATGACCAGTGCGGAGACTCCGGAGAGCAGTCCTAGAAAGTCTAGTCGCTTGGAAAATGTAACTCAGAAAGCTGCTAGCCAAACAGAAAGCCCCAGAAGTCAGCCAAAGGCCCTGGAATCTCTACACCCCAATCAAAACAGGCTAAATGTGAGAGCCCAAGAAAACAAAGCAAACAGAGCACCGCCAAAACTGAGAAAAGCACACCTCGGAAAACTACCATAGCCAAACTTCAAGTTCCTCAGGTGAGTTAGAGATAAAGTGCTTAATTTTTTGTGTGTCATTTAATTACCATACAGTGCAGAAATGCATACACTGACTTCTGTATACTTATTTGATGATGGAAAATTTAAATATCCTTAAATTAAATACATTTTTTATATTTTTGGGGACATAAAAATAAAGTTTAGATCTTGAGATAATAAGCAAAAAAACAACAACTAATAAACGTATTTAAAACAATTAAGTCATTTAACAATGCATTTTCAAGTAGATAAAGTTAGTAAGGCCCATTGGTCTCTCAAAATATCAAATAATAATGTTTTTGACTCAAAATATGTGGAAAATCCCATTGAACTATTGTAAAAATACAATATCACCAAATTATGCTTCATTTTAGTTCATTTGAATATTTTAAGGGACATAAAATAAATTTAGATCTTGATGACGATAAAGCAAAAAAAAAAAAGAATAGACATGTTCAAAACAATTAAGTAATTTAACAATGTATTTTCAAGTAGATAAAGTCAGTAAGGCCCATAGATCTCTCAAAATATCAAATAATAATGTTTTTGACTCAAAATGTGTCGAAAATCCCATTGAACTGTTGTAAAAATGTAATATCACCAAATTATGCTTCATTTGAGTTCATTTGCATATTTTTGGGGACATTAAATAAAGTTCAGATCTTGAGAGGATAAGCAAAAAAGATTAAACATGTTCAAAACTATTAAGTAATTTAACTATGTATTTTTATGTAGATTAGGTCAGTAAGGTCCAATGGTCTCGCAAAAATTACAAATATTTATTATTTTCTGACTCAAAATGTGGTGGAAATCTTATTGAACTGAAGTATAAATGCAATATTGGCAGTACAGTAATATGGCTATATACCAGCACGGCTGTTATTACTTATGACCATATAACAGCAGTGCTAATTTACAGCCATATCACACTGCTACTTGTGTATTATGACTAATTAAGGATTGCACAAAACCAATTATTTCATGTCTGATTCTGATGTCGGTGAGGATAGCATAATTTATTATATTTGCGAGAAGTTTCAATGAAGTCTCAAAACTTGTCTATGAAGATATTTATGTTTCGTTTTTTGTTATTTAATTGTTTATTTTTTAACTCACATCACAAAACATCAAATATAAAACTATATATTATATAAAATTATATTAAAAACAGTTTAGTTCAAATTCTAAAAGCAGCTTCACATAGAAGATCATAGTAAATTGAAACAGTGTCAGTTCAGTTTAGTTCAATTATAGTTAAAAGATATGTCTGCTATGACAATAATATGTCAAAGTCTCGTATCATAATACAAGTTATTTTATATCCTGACAAATGATATATGGACTTTCAGCAGTGAAAATTAAACCACACCGAACTGAACTAAATTGAACTTTAACTCAGAAAACTGGACTGACGCAGTTTCAATTTACTAGAACTTCTATGTTGAGCTGCTTTGACACATTCTACCTTTTAAAAGCGCTATAGAAATAAAGGAGAATTGAATTGAAATGAATATATATTATGATATAGTACCTTTTCTGTAAATTCAACCAGTTATTCATTATATTGACCACATTGAATGGAATATTAATTTTGTACATTTTTTAAAGCACAGTATAGACTTAAAAATCTACTCATTCTTGTGTGATTATTTTGTCGTGCTTTATTTAGAAATTCAGGACAAATGTTTAAGAAATATCTTAAATATATATTAATGAAATGTAAAAGACTATTATTTTATTTCTTTGAAACTTTTTATTCAAGATTTTTCAGTATTTGTTTTCAGAACTACCCCTTCCCCAACATACAGATGATGAAATACATAAAAAATAATGTTAATGTAAAAATTTTGAAATCAAATAAGAAAAATAATACAAAATAAATAAATAAATAGGGCAGCACGGTGGCACAGTGTGTAGCGCTGTTGCCTCACAGCAAGAAGGTCTGGGTCAGTCTGCATTTCTGTGTGGAGTTTGCATGTTCTCCCCGTGTTCTTGTGGGTTTCCTCTGGGTGCACCCCCACAAGACCAAAGACATGCACTATAGGTGAGTTGGGTAAGCTAAATTGTCTATAATGTTTGAGTGTGAATGAGATATAGGTGTTTCCCAGTGATGGATTGCAGCTGAAAGGGCATCCGCTGTGTAAAACATATGCTGGACAAGTTGGCGGTTTATTCCGCTGTGCCGACCCCTTATTACTTACTTTTCAGGGGATACATTTGTACATCAAGTTACATTGTGTTACATTGTAGTGACCTCAGATTACATTGGTGATAGGTTAAATAACCTCTAAATATACATATCTTAATATGTTGTAATACTTTTTCACCTCTACAAATATCAGTCTTCATTTGTAGACATGCAGTCATTATTTCCATTACATAAACCTGTTTAAGTCTCTGAATCCACTGAGCCACCTTTGCAGAACCTTCTTCCATCCAATGCACTGTTATCATTTTTTGCAACTGATAATAATATCCTAGGTACAAATCTTGGTTCTTAATTAAACATTTCTTTGGACATTTTTTTCTGGACCGAGAAGTATTTCTATATCTAACATCTTATCTATTTTTTTTAGACATTTTTTCTAAAATTCTTGAATCTTAGGACAGTCCCAAAAAATGTGGGTATGATCTCCAATTTTACAACGTTTTCTCCAACGCAAAGCAAAAGATGGCCTTTTACATACAGTTGAAGTCAGATTTATTAGCCTCCCTGTTTATTTTTTCCCCAATTTTTGTTTAACTGAGAGAAGATTTTTTTCAGCACATTTCTAAACATAATAGTTTTAATAACTCATCTCTAATAACTGATTTATTTTGTCTTTGTCATGATGACAGTAAATAATATTTGACTAGACATTTTTCAAGACACTTCTATACAGCTTAAAGGGACATTTAAAGGCTTAACTAAGTTAATTAGGTTAACTAGGCAGGTTAGGGTAATAAGGCAAGTTATTGTATAACAATGGTTTATTCTGTAGACTATCGAAAAAAATGAGCTTAAAGGGGCTAATAATTTTGACCTTAAAATGGTTTATAAAAAATGTAAAACTGCTTTTATTCTAGCCGAAATAAAACAAATAAGACTCTCCAGAAGAAAAAATATATTATCAGACACACTGTGAAAATTTCCTTGCTCTGTTAAACATACTTTGGGAAATATTTAAAAAAGAAAAGAAATGTCAAATGGGGGGGGGCTAATAATTTTCAAATAATTTTGACTTCTTGTATGTAGACATTACAGAGTATTAAAATACCTCATTTTTACTTTCCAATCAAATTCTTTCCATAATTGACTAATAATTCCTTTATGACATCCTTCACATAACTCAATCCAGACCTCATCCTCAATAATGGTATTTAGTTCAAGTTTCCATTTTCCTTTAACATGATCTGTACATTTTTCAGGAATGTTTTTTTTTCTGTGATAATGTTATTTTAGTAAACAAAAACTAAGACTAACAGATGTAAAATTGAAGTGAATGAACAAAAAAATTAATTCTCCTTTAGTTATCTTGCCCAGTTGTTGGCCCACCTATAAAAAACAAAACCTTTTCACCTTCAGTAAACATTCTGACCACAGTGATTGTCGAAACAGTTTCTCCATTGTGCCACATTACTTATTTGCATGTGAATTGTCACAGAATCGCTCTTAAAGTTGTGAATTGCTGTTTTTGCATTTGAATTTAGTTTACCTGCAGTCATTAACATTTGTTTCTCTCCTGGTGTTACAGGAGCCGGTGAGTCTGACGCCTCTTCATGTCCTGCAGTGTCACAGTCGACAGAACAGTCCAGACGACTTCAGCACTCAGCTTTGGGCCTGTGCTTTTGAGCCCCAGCAGGACGACAGTATCGGTGAGCACTATCAAGGGATCTGTTCATGAAATCAGCCCAGCAGCATGCCTTTTTGATCTTATAAGTCTTCCTGACAAAAGTATAGTATTATTATATAGGTCATCTCATATCCTGATAATGATATATTAAGATATAATTTATTTTCTGTAAATTAACTAGGCAAGTTAGGGTAATTAGGCTAGTCATTGTATATTGACGGCTTGTTCTGTAGCCAATCGAATAAAATATTGCTTAAGTGGGCTAATAATTGTGACCTTAAAATCGTTTTAGAAAAAAACTAAACTTTATTTTGCTTTTATTCTAGCCGAAATAAAACAAAAAAATACTTTCTCCAGAAGAAAAAATATTATCGGAAATACTGTGAGAAATTCCTTGCTCTTTAAAACAGCATTTGGGAAAAATTACGGGAGGACTAATAGTTTTGACTTCAACTGTATATGACCACATTGAGGGGACTATTTATTTATTTTGACACTTTTTAAAGTACAGTACCTGGCGGCACGGTGGCTCAGTGGTTAGCACGTTCGCCTCACAGCAAGAAGGTCGCTGGCTCGAGTCCCAGCTGGGTCAGTTGGCATTTCTGTGCGAAGTTTGCATGTTCTCCCTGTGTGGGCGTGAATTTCCTCCGGGTGCTCCGCTTTCCCCCACAAGTCCAAAGACATGCGTTATAGGTGAATTAAATAAACTAAATGGGCCGTAGTGTATGTGTGTGAATGAGTGTGTATGGATGTTTCCTAGTACTGGGTTGCAGCTGGAAGGGCATCCGCTGTGTAAAACAAATGCTGGATAAGTTGGTGTGAACACTGTGGTGACCCCTGATGAATAAAGGGACTAAGCCGAAGGAAAATGAATGATTATTTTTCTCACTTCATTTAGAACTTAGAATGTAGAGATATCTTACATAAATATTGCTGAAATATAAAAAACCTTTCAAATATTTACCGAGGTTATTTTAGTAAACTGATCAGATTTTATTGATCAAAAATGAATTTTCGTTACATGAAATAAAAATTAAAACTAAGTGAAACTTGGTGAAAAACAAACTAAACTAAATAAAACTAAATAAAACAAGCCAACAGTCACTGAAAGTCTCACTTTATTAAAATAGTAATTATCAAAAATAATCGTTTTCTCAATTATTGAGCTTTCCCAGTGATGGTTGCAGCTGGAAGGGCATCCGCTGTGTAAAACATATGCTGGCTAAGTTGGCGGTTCATTATGCTGTGGCGACCCCTGATTAATAAAAGGGACTAAGCCAAAAGGAAAATGAATGAATGAATGAATGAATTAAGCACTCATTTTGTGGTGGAAAGTGTGACCTGCGATTTCAGAGAAACACCTGTAGATGGCGCTTTTACAAACAAACACCAGTCAAACACAAGATTATATACAGAAACAGTCATTCATTTTCTGTTCGGCTTAGTCCCTTTATTAATCAGGGGTCACCACAGTGGAGTGAACTGCCAACTTATCCAGCACATGTTTTACGCAGTGAATGCCCTTTCAGCTGCAACCCATCACTGGGAAACATCCATACAATCTCATTCACACACATACACTACGGATAATTTAGCTTACCCAATTATCCTATAACGCATGTCTTTGGATTTGCGGGGGACACCGGAGCACCAAGAGGAAACCCACAGGAACACGGGGAGAACATGCAAACTTCACACTGAAATGCCAACTGACCCAGCCGGGACTCGAACAAGCGACCTTCTTGCTGTGAAGCAACAGTGCTAACCACTGAGCCACCGCCCATACAGGAACACTTTTTTTTTTAAACGTGTTCTAACTTTTAGTCATTTGCCAAAAAATGTAAACTGGGCATTTTTAACTACATACTTTAAAGTCTTTGATATGAAGAACTTTCTCTGTTTTCTTTGATATATTTAAGTTGCACTTGTGTAATTTAGGGGTCAGTGTCTGTTCTTCAAACACTAATCGCTGCTTTTGTCGACACAGGATGTGTTCTGTTATTTGTGTTAAGCTAGAATTAATAAAACTAAAACTGCAATCAAATATATAAAACTAAATAGAAATATGTTCACAAAAGAAAAACCAAACCAAAAGCGTTAATGAAGCAAACTAAAAGCTAAACTAAAATTAGCAACAAATTTAAAAATATTATGAAAATAAAAAGGAATTTTTTAAATGCAAAACTATAATAACCTTGACGATTACAGGCCCAACATTAAATATTGCTGTATAAAATAAAAAATTCTATACAAAATGTAAACATTATAATTGGTGTATGATTGTACTCGTCCAAATGATGATGTATTACTATGAAAAATGTATTTTGTGACACTTAAAGCATAATATTAAACTTTTTTGTCCATATGATATAAACAGGTAAAGTCTAAATTTGCCCCCTGTATGTTTTTCCGTAACTAATTTCCCCCAAACTCATTTATATTAACTGATTTTTTTTATCTTTGCTATGATTACAGTACATAATATTTTACTAGATAATTTTCAAGATACTAGTAGCTTAAAGTGACATTTAAAGGCTTAACTAGTTTTATTACTCAAATATAACAGTGGTTTGTTATGCAGACTGTTGAAAAAAATAGCTTTTTTTTTATTAAAAATACTGTACTGGCGTCTAATAATATTGACCTTGAAATATTTTATGTGAAATGTTAAACTGCTTTAATTTTAGCTGAAATAAAACAAATAAGACTTTTTACAGAGGAAAAAATATTATAGGAAATACTGTGAAAATTTCCCTGCTTTGTTAAATCGTTTGGGAAATATTTGACAAAGAAAATTCACAAGAGGGCTAATCATTTTGACGTCAACTGTAGTTATTAAATAGATTTTTCCAGTAGATCAACAAAAAGACTTATAATAACTTAACTTGCATACGTCAGAAATAAAAATAACTTAATTTTTTTTATTTGTACCTTGTTAAAGTCACAACAAAATCAAAATTTACTTGTTCTATTTTTTTATGCAAGTAGTACTGCTTATTATGCACTTTATTAATTATAATTATTTAAATTCCTTGGAAAGAAAAAGAAAACAGAAATTCACAGGAGGGCTTATCATTTTGACTTCAACTATATATTGTCACATATTGTTATATATATTGTATATATTGTCATATTGCACTCCTAATCTGCTTTTGCCTTTAATCTGTTAGACATCAGTGGTGGCTCTCGGACAGTTGCCACATGCGGAGGAGAAACTTTGTGTGTGATCGACTGTGAATCAGGACATGTGCTAAAGAAATACAAGGTTCCTGGTGAGGTGAGTGCAGAGAGGTTCTTTACACTACTGATCTTACCAAATCAACATTTAGAAATGTAATCTGCTATGTTAACCTACAGTTTCAAGAGTTTACACTTAGATGATTGATTATAAAGCTTGTTTGGCATGCTGTCCCAGGAGAGAGCCCTGAGATCATAAGACCCTTGAGCCTGGGGCTCCCTCCTGTTTGCAAGGCGTGAGAGGAGTTTGAGCTCAGGTAGAACTCGAGAACTCCCCTGCTTTAGTAGCCAATGAACAGATCGTGATTGCTCTTAAGATATAACTACTTACTAGGAGCATGTCTATGGTGCCGATTTGGATTAGTCAATTAACTTAAGTTGCATGTTTTTGGACGGTGGGAGGAAACCGGGGAACCCAGGGGAAACGCATGTGAGCACAGGGAGGACGTGTAAACTCCTCACAGAAACGTCGGCTGGCTTGGTAAGGACTAGAACCAGTGACGTTCTTGCTGTGAGGCAACAATGCTAACCACTGGGCCACCGTGCCATCTAGGAAATGAGGAGGAGTAGGGGTGGAAGGGGGATTCTTCAAAACGAAGATGGCTTTTATATGGCACTTAGGGTATTTATAGTGGCTTAGTAATCGTCTGATTGGTGAATCATAAACTGAATAATGCTGGACCGACTGCAAGCACTCGTAGGCACGTGATCCTCTCGAAACACAAAAATATTTAGTAGTGTGTAAGTTGGAATGTAGTGTCTCTAAGTCAAAACTAGGAGTAATTTTTGAGTGTGTAGATATCCTTAAAGGTCCAGTAAAATTAAATAAAGTTTTTTAGATGTTAGTATCAGTATGTTAGTTTTAGGGAAATC
The DNA here is from genome assembly GCF_903798145.1 of Danio aesculapii. Lineage (NCBI taxonomy): Eukaryota > Metazoa > Chordata > Actinopteri > Cypriniformes > Danionidae > Danio > Danio aesculapii. Next base: position 62,387,207 of record NC_079439.1, read on the forward strand.
TATAAGCTAGTGTGCTACAAAAAAAGTGACTAAATTTGCATTTAGAAGAAATAAAACTGATATAAACAAATTTTGCAGTTTGTCACTTCCACCTAAATAGATCAACGGTATTTTCACCTCACCTCAAATCATAACCAATCAAATGCTGTCTAGTATCTGACATGCCCCGACATCTGACCTTCAAGATGCTTCTCATTTGCTTTTCATTTGATGCTCTTGAGCTTGACCACTCTCACTGGCAGAGCTGTGATAAAACAAAACACTATTGGCTGTTTTAAAAAGGGGAGGAGCTACTATATGTCTCGCCTTCTTTTAATATTTCAGTTGAGATTATGTCAAACGTCGAATAAAAATGCATATTTCAGAGCACTTCACGGCACCTTTAAGACTAACACCTAAAAAGCCTCATTTTAATTTCATGGGATCTTTATCCTGCATTTCAAGAGTTCACACTTAGCTGATGATTCATCAATAGCTTGTTTGGCATGCTGTCCCGGGAGAGAGCCCCAAGTTCAAGGGATCATCGAGCCCGGGGCTTCCTCCCGTTTGCAGAGCAAGAGGGGAGCCTGAGCTCGGTGGATCTCAGAACTCCCCGTCAGCAGTAGCTAAGGGAACACGTGAGGAAAAAGCAAGGGGGCTAGACAAATGTTTCATTGTTATGCATGATGTATATATTTTTTGGATGGTGGGAGGAAACCAGAGAACCCGGGGAAAACCCACGCGGACACGGGGAGAACATACAAACTCCTCACAGAAACACCTACTGACCTGGCAGGACCAGGGTTGGCAGTGTTCTTGCTGTGGGGCTAACAGTGCTAACCACTGGGCCTCCGTGCCGCCCGATCTAAGGTAAAGGAGGAGAATGGGGAGGAAGGGGGGTTTCTTCCAAACGAAGATAAAGTGGACTGAAAACTGTGGTTATTTATAGTAGCTTATGGCTCATATGATTGGATGATACTGATTAGCTTAATACGAGACCGGCTGTGATAAATCATAAGCACGTGATCCTCCCGAAATTAGTTTATTAATAAACCTCACTTATTATCTACATTTGTAGTGTCATCCAGATCCTGTAAACAGTGTTTTCTCTTGCAGGAGTTTTTCTCTCTAGCCTGGTCCACGGTGCTGATGTCCAGAACAGGTGGCTCTGCTCGTCCCTGCAATATCCTGGCTGCTGGGGGAAAGAGGGGTTTTGTAAAGCTCATCCATCCCAGAGTCAACCTGGCATTCGGAGAGTTTCGCGCCAGTCGATGTGCCATTTCCATAATACGATTCAATTCACGCAAACCTACCTTTCTCTTCAGTAAGTAAAACAAATCTTACATAGACTGAAAGATTGCATATTTGAGCTATGTAGACAACTAAAAGTTATTTTATTTCTATTTGTAGCTGGGACGTATGAAAATAAGATCTTTTTGTGGGACATCGGTGGACTGGATCAGGATTACAACTTTAAAATCAGGTATTGTATTGATTTTTCAGTATACAGAGGGGGAAATAAGTGTTCAACGCCACCATTTTTCTCAGAAAACATATTTCTATAGGTGCTGTTGACTTGTAATTTTCACCAGATGTTGATGGCAATCATAGAAATCCATATATGCAAAGAAAATAATATTAATTAGTTTACAAATGAAGTTATGTGTAATAAAATGGAAGACGTAGGAAAAAAGTATTGAACACATGAAGGAAGGGAGATGTAGAAAAAGTGAAAGCCCAGACGGCAGCTGAAATCTCTGTAGTTCTTCAGCAACCCTCTCCCTTTCCTCATTGTAAGTTAATATCAGCTGCTTCAGTCCAACATCTACATTACAAGGATGAGTAAGATGAAACCAGAGTGGACATTTCAGCATGACAGTGATCCAAAACACAGCCAAAAAAACTCAAATGGTTTCAGAGAAAGACAATCAAGCTGTAGAATGGCCCAGCCAATCACCTGACCTGAATCCAATAGAAAATACAAATTAAAGATCAGATTTGATAGAGGAGACCCACAGAACCATCAAGATTTTTACACTCTGTTGAAGTCTGTGAAAAACTCACACCTGTACAATTCATATGACTTCAATTTAATTTAACAACGCCTTTTATTTAAAGTATTAAATATATTTCTGTAGTTCAGCACTTTCTCTTTGTGTCATTTAATTGTTATTAAACAACAAATTCTCTAAGATTTTTGTTAATGTTTGTATTGTTTGGGTTTTTACCAAAATCTAGTTCAATTCCATGTCAACAGCTCCCTTAGAATATTTTTTCCAGAAAAAACTGTGTTCAGTATAGGCATGGGATGATAACCAGTTTGAAAAGTCAAGGTTTTAAAACCACCAAATCTTTATGTTATACCGTTCTCGAGGTATTTGTAAGTTTGGGCTTTTACGACTATTTAATTGAGTTTTTTTAGGGAAACAATAGAAAAGGACCCTCCATATCACAAGCTACTGGTCAGTTCATGATTCAGGAAACATCTGAAAAACAAATCTCTTATAAACCAACATCCAGCATGCTGTAGAGCTGAACAGTGCCGTGGCTTACTTTATATCCAAAGAAAAGAAAGCTATCCAAAGATGACTTTTCAAGTTGAAAAGAAAACTGTGTTTTTGAAACTAATTAAGACAGCAGAAGTAATTGACTTATTTTAATTATTTAGACATTTATTGTTTCAAAATATTTTAAATGTTAAAAAAATATACAATGTTCAATGAGGAAAAAGCTGTTGATTTTTACCCAGACCTTTCAAAAGAATATATTTTAGAGCTGTAATAATCACAATACCGTGAAATCGTGATATTTTTACCTAAGGTTGTCACACCGTCAGAATCTTATACCGGCCCATGCCTAGTTCAGTACTCTTTCTCCCACTGTAAATGCCCAAATATGCTGTATTTTTATGTATAGTTTTAATTTCTGCTGCATTTTTTTGTGGTTCACAGTAAGCTGCTAACCCTGGAGACGAGCTCCTCTCCTCTTAATCTAGCTCTGATCCCCTCGTCTCCAGACACACATCTGCTTTCAGGCTGTGATAAAGGGCTGTACTGCTTTGACGTCCAGCTCAGTAAAAACACACAAAAGAGGTTCGAATTCTTCATCAGTTCACATCTGATCATCACTTCCTCTGCTGGTTAATTTGTGTGTGTTTTCAAAGAAGAAGCTTCTGTATTCAAGTTCACATTGTTATTGTTATTTTTTGTTGTTGTTGTTTTTCAGAAATGAAGAGATTGAGATTGTATTTCCAATCTACAAGAAAAATGACAAGACAAACAACTACCAGACTATTGATGGATTGAGCTTCCTTTCTGATGATGTAGTGGGTAAGCAAACTTAAGGAAAAATGTTGGAGCATTTCACCAAGCAATATATCTAACAGGTCACACTTTATTTTAATGGTGCGTTTGTTGAATTTAAGTTACATTGCATCTACATGCCAACTAATTCTCATTAGATTATAAGTAGACTGGTAGGTTGGGGTTAGGGTTAGTGTAAGTTGGCATGTACTTGCAAAGCTTCTTATAGTCAGTTAAATCTCTGTTTAGCAGCAGTATCAACAGATATTAAGCAGACAGTCTACTAATACTCAAATAGACCATCAAGATAAGTTGTTACCTATCTAACATATAGTAGGGCTGCACGATATTGGAAAAATCTGACATTGAGAAATTTTGTTTTGCTGCGATATATATTGCGATATGAATACAATTTCACTAGGTAGCTTGAATAGCTTTATTTGGAAAGAATTCATTAAATTTCATTGATTTGGGATTATTCTGGAAGATAATGGGGATTATTTTAGACTATTATTGGGAAGATAGAAGTGAAATATTTTACATCACAGTATTCAGGCACAGAAATTGATTAATCAATAGTAAAATAACAATGTATAGTCTTCATTGTGTATATATAGTTTAATAAATACATCTTTATCAGAGTTACTATTTCTTGTGCATGAATACTTAAAACTCTGGTGTCGGAATGCTTACACAGTCACTGGCCTTAAGAACACATGCAAATGATAAACTTTCACTCCATTATGGTTAAACTCTTGAGTGAATCCACAAATCTTGTGTGTTCTGATCTGTGGCCCTTGCTCAACTATAATCCCAACATAAACTCAGCATTGCACTTCCTGCTATGTGAAACCATGCTGAAACGATATATTGTGCAGCCCTAATATATAGCATATATCCTGTTTAAAGGGATAGTTCACTGAAAAATTGAAATGATTAATCATCAATCATTAATAAGCCTTATGTCGTTCCAAACCTTCGTTCAACTTTAAAAGCACAAATTTAGATATTTAGGATGCGATCTGAGAGCTCTCTAATCCTCCGTAGATAGCAAAACTCCCACGATGTTTAATGTCCAGAATATAACAATGATTTTTATCTGGAGAGACTTTACAGGAATATTTTTAAATGTCAAACCTTGACATTATTATCAAAAGTAAACCTCTAAAAAACTGTTTTAGATTTTAAGCTTATTTATTATTTATTGCTGATCATGTCATGTATATACAATTTTGTAAATATTATCTGGTCTTGCCATGAAATTGCCAGAGAAGCTGATATGGCAATACATTCAAAACTCTTTCTAATGTAAATGATTAATAATCAACCATTCATAACCCTTATGTCATTCCAAACCCCTGAGACCTTCTTTCAACGTTGGAGCACAAATTAAGATGCTGCAATTTCATATGGATGCACTTCTGCGCAGACGTGCTATCGCTATCATGCTGTGTATATTACTTTGTTCATTAACTGGTTGTATTAAATTATTTATCTATAGGTTTTTTTACAACCCTGCAAGTCTTTTATTTTATTTATTTGGGTGAGACTATTTTGAGAGTAATTTGCTTATTTAAGGGAGCCTTAAATTTGTTAAGAGAAAATGGTGAAGGGTTGCTAAGGACTTTGGAGCAACGGTTATGGGAACACTTTCAGTTGAAGTCAGAATTATTAGCCCCCCTGGTAATTTTTTTCCCCGATTTCTGTTTAACGGAGAGAAGATTGTTTCAACACATTTCTAAACATAATAGTCTTAATAGCTCATTTCTAATAACTGATTTATTTTATCTTTGCCATGATGACAGTACATAATATTTTACTAGATATGTTTCAAGACACTTCTATAAAGCTTAAAGCCATTATTGATTATTAAAACTGATATTCAGCAAAAGAGAAGGGTATGTTTTGTATTTTCAATGAAAATGAATAGAGGCAGTCATGTTATAGGCTCCGTTTTGTTATAAATATGCACACATTAAAGATGACACTCATATAAATATGTAGATACATGACGCCTCAACATTTTTGTTAAGTTGTTAACATCAAAATGAAAATAGGCAGTTCCTTATATCATGTTTTCATTTCATTGTTAAAATAGTGAAACAGCATAGCCAGGGTGATGTGAATGAGGTTATAAAGCAAACTGTTGCCTTTGAAAATTTACCCGACGTGTCCTCTCGAGTTTGTTTTCCTCAATAAACATGCGAAGTCTGAACTTACAAGGAAAAGATGCAAGACTGAACTGTGTGTAGGCTACTTAATATTGAGGAAAAAGCCCCAATCAGATAGGGGAATGTCTGCAGCCCCGCCTCCTTTTTCAGATGTCTCTGTTTTCCCCCATCCACACTAACATGGAGCAGCAGCATTTTAAAATGAAAACGGCCCCGTCAGCGTTTTCAAAATGCTCCGTTTTCGGCACTCGAAAACTCCGGCGTAGTGTGGACGGATGGCGTAAATGTAGCAAAACGTATGCGTTTTAAAACAAAAACGTATAATTGTAAACGGGGCCTTAGATCTAAGAACGCCATTTAGGGGGACTAATATTGTATATATTTGGAAATATTTCTGGAAATATTTCTAATAAATTGTACCTAGTATGAGGCTAGGGATATTTTCTATGATATTTACACTTAAATGTGCTTTATTTCAGTCTTTTACTCTTCTAAACCATAAAAATTGCCGTAATGTTTTCAGATATTAAGAAAATTGCTAAGTGAACACACTTGTTTATTTAAAAAATAATGCTGAAGTCAGTTATTCTCTTTTGAAAATGTGGATTCAATGTCGAAATGTCTGTCTTTGTTTTGGTCTGTGTAACCCCGCCCACTGCCAGTTTACCCAATTATACAGTTGTGCTGTTGAAAGTGTGACCTGCAGAGGACAGTAGCAGTCTCCGAAATGAGACGCAGATTCAGAGTTATAAAAATCCACCTGAGGTGGTTTTTAATTAGCAAATAATACAAATGTTACAAACGTAAACATTAGCCGAGCAGCTTACAGTCTAAGTCTTGATATTCAGGCACGCTCGCTCCTGTTGGTGTCATCAATCTGGCAACCTGCGTGTAAGTTACAGTGGAGGAGGGGGCCCATGAAAAAAACCCTCTCCAATATTTTGAATTTGGACTGTCAATCCTACATAATGCACTTTTTTAGTTTTTATTTATTATGATAATAAATGTTTTTTTTTCTCCAGCATCCAAGAGCCACATGCAGGGCTCAATCTACCTGTGGAGCTGGAGTGCCACACGGGCATCATGGAATGGCAGAAAGAAAGAGGTGTCGGCTGTTATTCTGGCAGAGCTGCAATGGTCCAGTACTGATATCCCATACCTGTCTTTAGGCACCTGCCCAGGTATCCATGTTTATTTTTGTATTTTAAGTTCTATATAGTGTGCCACAATAAATATGCAGAGTCTGTCTTGGCAATGATCTTATGTAGATTTAGTCAGCCCAGAAATGCCCACTTCCAAAATGCAGAAAATCTAAATGCTATTTTTTTTAATGATTTTTGTAGGTTATGGTTATGTAGTATGTGGAGATGAGCAAGGCAGACTGTGGATGTATCATATTACAGACACCATGATGGAAAACTTCAAGAGTGGAAAAACAATCTCAGCCACTGAGGTGAGTCAACCATTGCAGTGCATGTTAAAGCAACAGTTCACCTAAAAATGAAAATGTACTCACCATTTACTCTCCCTGATGCGGTGTAGCCACCTATTTTCTATGGAAAGCAACTAAGCTCTGCTTGAAAAGTCACTTGAAGATGTCATACATCAAATTGCAAATGTACTGACATCATTGCGTCCAACTGTTTCCGTTTGTTTAAAGGCCCGTTTCCACTGAGTGGTACGGTTCGGTTTGGTACGCTTTTATGGCCGTTTCCACTGTCAAAAGGCGTACCGAACCAAACCGTACCGTACCACTTTTTCGGCACCCTTTCGAAAGGGTACCAAAAGGCGGAGCTAGACACGCAGCTGAACGCTATTGGTTTACAGAGAGGCGTCATTCGCTTACGCAACAAGCCAGAATGAAAACAAAAAAAACGCCATGTTTAAAATACACGCACAGCGAGTCGAGACATTACAGCGGAATTATATATACATATAATAACGAGCCATGGTCGACCTGGGCTCAAACAAACATTGTCGTCGTCTTGATGAACAGCCACAAAGTCAAGAAAAAGAGCAGATTTACCCTGTGCCCTGTAGTTTTTTACGAGCCAGTCTGAGGCGCAAGCGGTTTCACTTTCTTGCTTGTGTTCGTCGCGCGTCTATATCTGAAACAACAAACTTCTTGCACTGATGATAATAACGTGTGCTTGATTATTGACGTGCTTGTGAAACACGATCCTGTCAGACACTGACAAACGCAGAAAAAACAAGGGAGGAGCCGGAAAAAAAGGAGCACATTATTTTTCAGCAAACAAGAACAAAATGCCATGTTTAACTATTATTGGTATTATCACCTTTTGGACTAATATGAACTCAGAATGATGGAATTGTTCTCTAACAGAGGCTACATGTGCTGCTGAAGATTACAGACACAGATGAGAGGTTTACACTGACTGTAGGCTATATTTTGGGTTGTTTTTGAACCTAAATACGGGTGAAATGTCTACTGTGTGTAGTTCTTCTGTAGTTGATAACATCGGAGACTGTAAGGGGCTGTATGTGTTTAAATATGTTCATTTATTTATTTAATATAATTACAGACGTTACAGTAGGCTGTTTCTCACTGTCATTGATCTGCAGTTATAATCAACTCATGTTCATTAAAAAGTTAGTAATAAACATTTCTACACAAGTATTTATGTGTGTAAAGCATCTGTTTTGTGAGAAGTGCTTCTCATATGATATGTGAGCGACCCGTACAGCTTTATTGTAGACATTTCCTCGAGCGAGAATGATGTCGACTGAAACTTTCTGTCGTACACCACGCCCACCAAAAGGGTACCCTTGTTAGTGGAAACGCAAGCTTGATAAAGGTGACCCGTACCGACCCGAACCATACCGTAACAGTCAGTGAAAACGAGCCATAATAGTCTATGGTTTAATTGGTATTTATATGTGCACTATGCTTTAAATATGCATACCAATTTGATAACATTTATTGTTGTTTGAACACAATATCAGTGTAGATGTGCAGTGTATTTAAAGTAATCTCTCTGAATGCACTTTTGCTATTGTAAGGATGGAAAAATACAGTCTGTACCCCGGCGCATATTTAACCACGCCCCTCCAAACAGAAATGGTGAGGAGGAGGAGTCTGTTAGGTTGTAACAACTCTACTGAAACCCTCTTTCCGATATTTATGAAAGAAATGCCCACTTCACTACATTCAGTCATCTTGCAGTACAAAAAGCAAGCCACGCCCACTGTCATTTAATATTCAGTTTCTCTAGGAACTGCGTCACAATACGGAAAAAAAACAGTCGCAGCTTCTGGCTCATGCAGAGTTTAATAGAAGTAATGATGAATCCACACTCAGTCACAGGGTCATCAAACTATGCCATTGTTTGTCGTGAATATGCGCCCTCTAGTGGTGAAATTTATATACAAGAGAAAACAAAAGGCATTGTTCAAAACTTCTAATATTAGGACTTTTAATATGAACTGGTGTAGTCACAGTGTAGTCATTTAGCCTTTTTCTGTCATATAGAAAATAGTAAATCTTTAAGAAGTATCTTTTTAAAATGTTAGCTGATTATATAAATCATCATGCCGTTTGAATGCAGAGCTCCTGGATCTGACTTTTCCATGGGTGTTTTTTTCAGGTGCTGCAGTGGCCGTCACCGATCAGAGCTGGAAAGGGTGCTTTAGAGGGGCCGTCTATTAACAGCACCGCCATGGATCCTGGTCTCCATTATTTGGTGGCCCTTACTGACAAGAACATGGCTGTGGTTTGGAAAAGAGAGAGTCACTGAGTATTTTGCGCTTTGTTATTGACTTGAATAGTAATCATGGTTTTGTAAGGAAAACATGACTTGAAAAGAAAATTGCAGACTTCACCTGTTACAAAGACTTATTGTCTCAAAGAGACAGAGACAGACTAATTTGAGCAATCATGTCAATTTATTCCTGTTGCAGTGCCACAAATGTAATACGTAAAAGGAAAATTTAGCAAAAATCACTCGGAATTTATTTTCTTCAAGTGTTTTTTATTGTTTGTTTTAGTATTTTTTTTATTTAAATTCTGAAAAAAAGATTGTCTGATGAAAATGACATCAAAACTAAACTTCTTTTTTTATTAAACTGGTGTCACATACCATATTTCTTTTTAAATGACCCTTACATTGATTCCTCATACTGAGCTCTAAATGTGTAAAAAAAACAACCAAGAGGGGGTGTTATGAATATTGTATGGTTTCTGATTATTTTTAGATTGTTAGCCCTAATAATCTGACAAATTGCACAATTGATGTTAAATGAAATGTTATTTTTATGCCATGTTAGTAAGAGTTACACTCAGAACTAACAATATATACAAACAATCAGGGGCGCAGCGGACAGGGGGGATATGTCCCCCTCACTTTTAGAGACAGACCATTTAAAAACAGGTGATTAATAATTATATGAACGTAAACTTTTGGATCTCAAACAGCTGTTCTTTTAAATGTCTGCTACGTCCCTGCAAACAATAAGCAACCAGAATGTTAAAATTAAAAAGAAACTCACTTCACCGACACATTTCTCTTGTGATCTGCCCTCTTTGCACCCATTTCTGAAGATGTTTTCTCAGTTTGTTAGTGTTTTTTATATGCATGTGTTTTCTTATTGTAAACAAACAGAATCAGGTCATATGAGAGTTTGCACTTGCTCAAAAGTCATTAAGTAAGCTTGCGTTCCTGACAAAGAGAAATATCCAACTGCGGCCAAGTGCAAGTCTACAGTTTATTAAGCCCAAAGACTATTTATTGTCATAAATTAGATATTATCCTGCAGCATAGTAAACTAAAACCACTTTAAGTCTAAAAAGTATAAACAGAAATTCATTCATTCATTTTCTTTTCGGCTTATTCCCTTTATTAATCTGGGGTCACCACAGCGGAATGAACCGCTAACTTTCAGCTGCAAGCCAGTACTGGGAAACACCGGTACACTTTCACACTCACTACGGCCAATTTAGCTTATTTAATTCACCTATAGCACATGTCTTTGAACTCTGGGGGGAAACCAGAGCACCCAGAGGAAACCCATGCGATCACGGGGAGAACATGCAAACTCCACACAGAAATGCCAACTGGCACAGCCAGGGCTCGAACCAGCGACCTTCTTGCCGTGAGGTGATAGTGCTAACCACTGAGACACTGTGTCGCCCATTTTAGACAACTTTAAAGGCAAACTAATACAGTATTTAGATTTGGAGTTTTTTTTTAACTCCAGATTCCAGATATATTTAAATAATTGTATCTCAGCCGGATAGTGTCAAATCCTAACAGAGTATACGTCAATGAAAAACATATTACTAGGTGATGTATAAATCTAAATGTAAAGAAATTGACACTTGAGACTTGTTTTGTGGTTCAGGGTCACATATTGTATTAATTTGCTGTTAACTTTGACAGACATTATCAGTAAATGCATTGGAAAAACTAGAAAAGAAACAAAAAAATTGTTTTTTTTGTAAAACAAGCCCAATAACAGAAACCCACAACCTGTTTTTTACACAAACAAAAAAAAAATAGCACAAGATTGCATGTTATAATTGCAAACTCTAGTCCTCCTTACCATCATATGCACCCTAGCAATAAACATCACATGAACTTCACGTGTCAATATCACTTCAAACACATAAAATGTGGGTATTGGAACATTTTTGTTTGGTAAAAAATGTGATCAGATCATGATCACAATACCACATTGCACACATGAAACGTGGACATTTTCATGTAAAGAAAATATCACATTATCTTTTTTTATCTTTTTTTATCAATTAAAACATTTCAAAACCAAACTTTCTTGTGTTTTACTTTTGAATTTTAAAAAATGTAAAGTTTTGTGTCATTGTAGTATGGGAACAGTCAGGACTAATTGTTGAGGAATAATAGTAATAAAGTAGTAAATAATGTTAAATGTCGTGATCGATCACCTCTGTGTATCATCAGAAGTGACGGGGTATTACTTTTGTTTTGCCTGTATGTTTTTTTTTTTTTTTTACACAAAAACTACCTATAGCCTAGTTGTTGTTTTTTTTCATGGATTACCAAAGACCACGGTTTCATCCAAAAAAAAGAATCGAATTTAATGTTCTGCTGAAGAACGCTTGCAGTAATTTAAATGAATTAATTTTTGGGGGGATCAATTTTACTAGGACCCGGTTTACCCCATGCTATTTGTTGTTGGTCATACTGATATATCAATATATTTTACATACAGTGGTGGAAAGTGTACTGAAAAATCATACTTACAGTTGAAGTCAAAATTATTAGCCCCCTGCCCCCCCATCCCACAAATTATTAGCCCCCCTGTAAATTTTTTCCCCAAATTTCTGTTTAATGGAGAGCAGATTTTTTTTTAAAACATTTCTAAACATAATAGTTTAAATAACTAATTTCTAATAACTGATTTATTTTATCTTTGCCATGATGACAGTAAATTCATTCATTCATTTTCGGCTTAGTCCCTTTATTAATCCGGGGTTGCCACAGCGGAATGAACCGCCAGCTTATCCAGCACATGTTTTACGCAGCGGATGCCCTTCCAGCTGCAACCCATCACTGGGAAAAGTAAATAATATTTGACTAGATATTTTTCAAGACACTTCTATACAGCTTAAAGTGACATTTAAAGGCTTAACTAGGTTAATTAGGTTAATTAGACAGGTTAGGCTAATTAGGCAAGCTATTGTATAACGATGGTTTGTTCTTAGACAGTCGAAAAAATATATAACTTAAAGGGGCTAATAATTTTGACCTTAAAATGGTTTTAAAGAAATTAAAACTGCTTTTATTCTAGCCGAAATAAAACAAATAAGACTTTTTTTCCAGAAGAAAAAATATTATCAGACATACTGTGAAAATTTCCTTGCTCTGTTAAACATCATATAGAAAATATTTAAGAAAGGAAAAAAAAATCAAAGGGGGGCTAATAATTCTGACTTCAACTGTAAGTAAAAGTACCATTACTTGCTTAAAAATGTAGTGTAATTAGAGTAAAAGTATCTGTTGTAAATATTACTCAAAGTGTGAGTAAAAAGTAGGCCTTTTTGAAAGTACTCAAGAGTAGTGAGTATTACGCTGTAAAAGCATTTACATGTAATTTGTGGATGTGTGTAAACGTAACATTCTGTAGTGCATTTAGTTATTGCCCAGCAGGCACACAACGTCATCCGTTAATATTAGGTTAGATTTAGTTTGTGATGTCAGGTGACCAAAATTCAAGTCTAGCCAGCATCTAAGGATGTTATTTTGATGTCCAATAACGACGTCGAATGACGTTGATATTTAGTTGATTTTAGGTTGTGTTAGAAATTGACCAAAATCCAACGTTGAGCCAGCATCTTAAACCAACGTCATAGGCTATTGACGTCAAATACTGACATTTACTTGTCAGGTATGGCAACAGAAATCCAATGTCTGATAGACGTCATAGTGGTACGTCCACAGCGTCAAGCTGTAACATCATTAAATGTTGATATTTGGTTGATTTTAGGTTGGATGTTGGACATTGATGTAGGCCTGACGGATTCTGATGTCAACCCGATTTTCATTTCCAAACAAAATGTAACGTGAGGGTACAATGTCAATCTGACCTCATGTTGACGTCTTGTGCCTGCTGGGTGTTTTAGGCCATTTCGGTCATCATACAATAAACATCTGTCATCTTCTCATCAGTGACATGCATCTAAACCAGGGGTGTCCAAACTGCGTCAATCAAGCTCTTTCTAGGTATACTAGAAACTTCCAGGCAGGTGTGTTGAAGGAAGTTGCTAACCAAACTATGCAGGACAATGGCCCTCCAGGCCTGAGTTTGGACACCCCTGATCTAAACCTTCTCTGTGTCATTGTGTGGAAAGATTTTGTACATCTTCTTGGGCACTTTTAATGCTTCCAAACAGTTTGCTGCAATTATAATTCACCCATGTCTTGAGTTCATTAGGATGTGATTTACCTTCTATGTGCGATTTGATTAGACAGGACTCGCAGGACGGATTTTTCTAATCCCCATAGACAAGAAAAATAAAGTAGTGACTGCAGTTTGAAGGAAAGTAAAAGTACAGACACAGCGCTAAAAATGTACTCAAAGGAAAGTAAAATTACAGATTTTGAAAAAAATACTTAGTTAATTACAGTTTCTGAGAAAAACTACTAAATTACAGTAGTTTGAGTATTTAAATAACAATAAATTACAATTATTATTACAATTGTAATTTGTAACTTTACACCACTGATAACATAATATATAAAGTTTATTCTTTTGTATAATGTTGCTCTCTAAAATGTCTGCGAATAAATGTTTTTAAAGGAAGTCTAGTCGCTGTTTCTGTCAGTCTGTCTCATTGTCCTTGCTGCGCCGTGACTCATTGGCTTTCCGTTGCTGCTGAGGTCGTGATGACCCAAAAGCCCCGCCTCATCTGCTCGCTGATTGGCTGATCACAACCGTCTTTAGATAAACACCACTCAGGACGGGTGATATTTTCACATCATCCAGCGATGTGATGGTGCTCGAGATGTGCCTTTGTGCACGATTAAACTCGCTTTGTTGAATGGCGAGGTAGACGGGTTTTTTTAAACAACAGGCAAGGGATAGGTTTTGATTTGTTTTTTTTTTGCGTTACTAGAGCGTTAAAATGCGCGGACGCGTGACAGGCCAGGCCATGGAGTTGCTGGGCAGCGGCGGCTGTAGGATCAGCGTGACCAGGCTCTTTCTGTCCCCGTCAGCCAAAGCAGCCGCTCCGGCGACCGGGGTTCATGGCGTCGGCAGAAGGTTTCGGTCAACATCCTCCATGTCCAGCTACTCGGAGCTGGCTCGGGAGCGGTCCAAAACCGTTACGTCTTTTTACAACCAGTCCGCCATCGACGCATCCGCCGAGAAGGTCAGTCACCGTTTGTAGACGGTTTTACATCAGCTGTAGTATCTTCAGCCTATGAGTGGAGGTCTAAAATGCACCAACGACCCGAAATTTACTGTTTCTCGTGACACTGACCACCGGAACTACACCACACAGGCCTTTATCATTATTTAGTGTTAAATTTCCGTAGTACAATTGGTAAGTTATTTACTAACATACAACGTGAATATTCATCCAGAGAATCGCCTTTTAGCAGTTTAGCTGCTAGTAATAGGTACGTTATCACATAAACACATTTACAGTAACCATAAAAAGTAGAACACAAAATAGTTGTGAATGCTTGAAGGCAAAGTTCACCCAAAACTGAAAATGCTCTCAGCCTTTAACGTTATTCAAAATTTCCCTGCGTCACAAACCTGTTTCTTTTTTCAGTTTAACACAAAGTAAGCTATTTTGAAAAATGCTGGAAACCTGTAACCATTGACTTCCATAACATTTGTTTTTTCTACAATAGATGTCAATGGTTACAGGTTTCTAACATTTTCCGAAATATCTTTAACAAAGAAATCTCATAGAGATATGGAACAGTTTGAGGTAGAGTAATTTTACCAGTTTAGATGACCTCTCCCTTTAAAGATGAATGTATAAAACTACTTTCTCAGCCATTTTAAACAGTAAACCACTGCAGTGGATGTTAGTCAGCTGACAAACCACAAATCAAGTGCCCAAATACTTTGCTGAAACGAATATATATTCATTTGTCGAGCAGTGTTTGAAAGTTTTACTTTACTCCCACAGTGTTCATAAACACAAGCTCAGAAAGATTCATAAACACAGACAAACATCTAGTATTAGGTGTCAGCAGTTAAACAACTATGAGGTCTACATGCACTGGTCACGCCAAGGGCAACAAGTTTCATGAGGATCCCAGCCATTTTACACTTATGTTTTATTAATTGTATTAATGTGTCAAAAAAGTGCATCTGATTGTCCATCTTGCCTGGATTCTTCTGTTGTGCATGATATCCTTATGTAACCTGACCTACTTTGTGCATCTGGGACTACATTAGTGACTCAACAAAACCCAGTGTGATTATTGCTCTGCCACTGCTCCTACTGTACTAATAGGTTCATTAAGCACATTTTCATAATTGAGTCATGGCAGTTAAAAAGTTAACTCAGTTGAAGATTTATTCTTTGCTCACCCACTCAGAACTTTAACCCTGTAAATCTTGACATGCGAATTAAGTCTTATTTTTTATGGAACACTTTGAGTCTGTGGACCTAAAAACTGCATTGCATTGTTTTGTATTGTATTTGATGCATGGCATTTTAGTTTTGTGGGTCATAGATATTGATATAATGAGAATATTGTTCTCATGCTTGATAAGCGAAAAATGGTCGCATTTATTTAGATCCAAATAATATATAGATAATAAATAGCCTGGTGTTGGTGTTGTCATTTTGGTCATTCATTTTTATTTTTATTTTTCAGTAAAGCATGCTAACATCTGAAATGTATGAAGGCAGATCAGTCTCAATAATAATACATTTGCAAAAATAAAATGCATACGCGTACAGCACAATTCACATTTACAAAAACCAATTCGCAAATCCAAATGGCAATTTGTAAATGTGCAAATCCAATTCGTAAATCCAAAGCACAATTCGTAAATGTGCAAATTTAAAACATAAATTCAAAACGCAATTCGTAAATGTGCAAATCCAATTCGTAAATCCAAAGCACAATTCGTAAATGTGCAAATTTAAATTATAATTCAAAACTCAATTCATAAATGTGCAAATCCAATTCGTAAATCGAAAATGCTATTCTTAAATATGCAAACCAGTTCGTAATTTCAAAACACAATTAGTAAATATGCAATTCCAGTTCGTAAATTCAAAACACAATTAGTAAATATGCAATTCTAGTTCGTAAATTCAAAACACAATTAGTAAATTTGCAAATCCAATGCATAAATTCAAAACACAATACGTAAATGTGAAAATCCAGTTCATAAATTCAAAACACAATTAATAAGTTTGCAAATCCAATTCGTAAATGTGAAAAAACAATTAATAGATTAATAAAATCCAAAATCCAATTAATAAATCCAAAACGCGATTCATAAATGTGCAAATACAATTCATAAATCGGAAATACAATTCATAAATCGGAAATACAATTCATAAATCGGAAATACAATTCATAAATGTGCCAATCCAATTTGTAAATCCAAAACGCAATTCCTAAATCCTAAACAAAGTTTGTAAATGTGCAAATCCAATTTATAAATTCACAACACAATGCAGTAAGTAAAAAGCATAAATATTTCCCTAACGTTCACACAAATGCCTCTTAACTTAATACAATAAAAGTGTTTACACAAATATGGATATCAAGTTGTTGAATTGACTTCCGTAACACATTTATACGTTTATGTGTTTTTTAATTAAATTTGTGCATTTATGAATATTGTTTTGTATTTATGAATAGTTTTTTGTTAATGTGAATTGTACGCGTAAAAAAATTATTTTGTAAATGCATTATTACCGAGACTGATTTGGCTCTATATAAATATATTAATACATAGTGAAAAAGAAACTAATGAACCGTTCTCATTTGGCATTAACGTTGTAATCTAAAATAGTAAATATAGATCTGTCCTTTACTACGGAACTCCATGTTCTCCTTTATGTAGTACACTCCCTTACAAATAGTCCTATTAATAAGTGTAACTTTACCTATGAATCTGTCACTGCAAAATCATGTTTATAAAATATAGATATAACAGAATCCCTTAATAAAAATAAATGTCTTCACATTGTTCGAAGTTGACAGAAACCTTGATTTACAGACTGCTGAATGAACGAAATACACAAAGTCTCTCTCATCCCTTCTCAAATCAAGTTATATTTAAAGCATATGCTATTTTTAACAGCAGTGTTCTTTTTGCAGCCTTCTGTCAGACTGACACCAGCCACTATGCTGTATGCAGGGAAGTCTCCTGACGGACAGCATATCTTGGTAATTACACACTCTTGAGCACTGTCCTACATTTTTCCTTACCCACACTGGAGCCGGTCATTTAAAAAAAGTAGCTGTTTCAGCCGTTTGTCTGCACGCAAAATTGTGCAGATTGCAACATTTTTACAATGGAGAAACAAACCCGTTAACAAAATCTCACCTTTAGGTTGGAGAAGAGTTTTAGCTTTATAATATGATCATTAATGCTGGGTTTTAATTGCGTTTTTGTGCTTTAATTCAATACAGAGCAGTGCCAGGTATCTACACAAAGAGCTGCCTGTCCGTATTGCCCATCGCATTAAGGGCTTCCGCAGCCTGCCCTTCATTATCGGCTGCAACCCAACCATTCTCCAAGTGGTGAGTTTCCCTTCGTCTCTAAAGGACTTCGCTGTTATTATTCATTCTGTTGTGATGGGTTGAGTTACCGTCTCTTCTACAAGCTGGTTAGTTAGAGAAGCTCCCCTGTTGATATACTCTCAGTGGGGATATTAGGTGATGAGGAGTTGGAAGTGGTGCAGTTTGGTACAATATTGTACAGTTTTCAGACAGAGCATTGAATTGAACTTGTTTGATCAAACTCCTGCTGTTCTGCAGTCACATCTTTTCGAACATGATCCTGCTTGAATGCTTCAAATGGAGTCCTGGTATTGATTTGGGTGGATAGTAAATGGTTTATTGATATGCAGTGGCTAAATATAGTGCATAGATAAGTTTGCTGACCAGAGAGTGTGATTTGCCTCAAATCAACTTAATGTTTGTATTCTTTAATAAAAAACCACATTACAGCGCTTGTTTTTGGTGCTGGATACAAAAAGAATTATTGTTCATTAATTAGTTTATTTATTTATTTTATTATTATTATTTATTTATTAATTTTGTATTCATTAGTTATTTTTAAAAATATATATTTATTTATTATTTTTATTATTTATTTATTATTTTTAAAATGTATTTATATATATTTTTTATTTAAAAAAATGTGTGTATATATATATATATATATATATATATATATGACCATGTGGACCTACAAAAGAGTTTATTTGGTCTTAAATATATATTACTTTCACCTTTTCATGCAAGGTAACCAACATTATAAAACAAAAAAACATTTTTCAAATTAGGAAAATATTATTATACATGTGTCCAGCTGATAAAATTAATTTAAAATTAAAAATATGTCTAAAAATCAAGTAAATAAATATTTTGGGGCTGCACTGTGATTCTGAAATATTTTAATGTCATCAAATGATTCTAATTATAAAATAAAATTGTCTGACAAGATTTATTGTTATACTGAACAGTATTTTAGTAGGTGTCTTCTAGGCATGAGCTGGTATAAGATTCTGAAGGTATGATAGCCTTGGATAAAAATATGATATTGTGATTGCTGCTTAAAAATTATTTCTATTCAAATATCTGGGTAAAAAAGCAAACAACTTTTCCCTCCATTGAACACAATATATTTTATTTTAAGAATTATTTATAGTATTTTGGAACAGCAAACATGTCCAGCTATTTTTTTTTTTAAATCATTGACTTTTGCTCTTTTTATTAGTTTTAAAAGCACTGATTTCTTTACAACACATAAGAACTTGCATATATCTTAGGAATGGCATAATTTTAGTGGTTTTCAAACCTTGACTGTTCCAAATCGCTAGAAACTGGTCATCGTCCCATGCCTAGTCTCTTCTCTGGGTTTCAGCAACAGTAAGTATATAGTACATAGTAGTATATAATAAAGAATAATAAACTTACAGGCTGAATGTTGGAAAGAGTTAAAAAAATATCAAGAATTAATACTCTTTTACAGCTAGGATTCAATTGATCAAGCTTGAACATTTACAATGATACATACAAGGTGTTTCTGTTACAAATAAATGCTGTTCTTGTACAGTTGAAGTCAGAATTATTAAACCCCCTGAATTACACCCCCCCCCCCCCCCAACAAATTTCTAAACATAATAGTTTTAATAACTCATTTCTAATAACTGATTTATTTTATCTTTGCCATTATGACAGTAAATAATATTTAACTAGATATTTTTCATACCTGCACTATACAGCTTAAAGTGACATTTTAAAGGCTTCACTAAGCAGGTTAGCGTTAGGGTAATTAGAAAAGTTATTCTACAGAACAAACCATTGTTATACAATAATGAAAAAACACATGGCTTAAAGGGGCTAATCATTTTTACCTTTAAAATTAAAAACTGCTTTTATTCTAGCCGAAATAAAACAAATAAGACTTTCTCCAGAGGAAAAAATATTATGAGACATACTGTGAATATTTCCTTGCTCTGTTAAACTTCATTTGGGAAATGTTTAAAAAATAAAAAAATTCAAAGGGGGGGCTAATAATTCTGACTTCAACTGTACATAAAAAGTCGTTTAATTTTTGTTGCCATGCTTAAGGTGGTAGTTCACGCTAAAATGATTACATTTACTCACCTTCCACTTGTTAAACTTGCATGATTTTTTTTTCTTAGTTTAACACAATGGAAGATATTTTGAGGGATGTTGGAAAGCAGCAGCCATTGACTATAGTGTAGTATAGTATATATCCATGGTTTTTTTTGTTCCTTTAGTTGTCAATGGCAGCTGGTTCAGCATTCTTCAGAATATATTGTTTTGCGTTCATAAAACTCTTACAAGTTTAGAGTCACTTGAGTGTAAGTAAATTTTGAGTGAACTGTCCCTTCAACAGTTTTGCTATTTCATGTTGACTGTAAACTTGGCTTGCTGACTGAGCAGTTGGACATCTACTTCCATTTTTAATTTCTAGCACAAACTGCAAGTTACATATATTTTTCATTCAATTTAATCGCTCTTCAAGATTTCAGACCACAGTTGTGCGCAAAACTCAGTAAAATGCTTCTGTTTTGAATTTATTTTCAAAATTAATGATATTATTATTGAATACAGTTACTTTAAAGACAGCAAAACAGTTTTGTAAAAGAGCTGAACATCACTATTTGAGAATATTTGCAGGTTTTCATTCATTTTGATTCCAAGAAGTTTAGCAAGGACCCTACATGTCATGTCCTGGTTTCCTTGAGCCGTTTCTCTCTACATTAAAATAACTTGAATAACAATGTTTTTTGGTTTAATGGTTCATTGACAGGCAAAACAGTAAGACAAAGACTATAAGCAGAAATTGCATAAAGGTCTCCTCCCCTTTCTTCATCTTGTTTACTTCCTTTAGTAAGTTCTCCTCCTCCTGTGAACTTTTACCCACATCTGCTTCTACAGAGAGTCTCGCCTGCTGTTGTTTTGTTTTCTACGAGGACGACAAACTCAGCCTGGTTCAGTTTAAAAGTATTCAGAACAATTCATTCAACAACACTGATGTAGTTAAATGCTACAATCAGCCATAATGCAGTACACTAAACAAAATTCTTGCTGCTTGTTCAAACAGCTTAGTTAAAATGAGCTGAATCAACACAATCCTTGAGTTTTGTTTAGCTTTTTGGTGGACTCCACAGAAAACTATGAAGTGCTGTTTATAACGTTTTGTCTTTTTTTATTTGTTAATTTTATACGTTTTCTGCAGATGTGCTCCCCTACAAAATTATCCCAATGAATGTAAAACTATGCATTCTGTCCAAATACTTACTCAAGTCATGTTGTAAAATTTTAGTCCATTCATTCATTTTTCTTCAGCTTAGTCTCTTATTCATATCACAATAAATATCACAGAAAAGTAAAACATTGCAATGTCAGTTTTTTCCAGTATGGTGCAGACCTAGTTATAATGTTACCAAATATTTACTTTGTTCTTCAAAGCATCATGGGAAAAAAGTATCAATGTTCTTCAAATATATTAAGCGACTAAACTGTTTTCAACATGGATGTTAGCAGAAATTTTCCTGTTAAATCAGCATTTAAAAGTGATTTCGGTAGGATTATGTGACTGGAGTAATGATGCATTAAATGAATAAATTCTATTTTAAAATGTATTAAATAAAACTAGTAGTTTTAAATTGTACTTTTTTTTTTTTTACTCATTTTAGATTAAATAAATAATTTATTATTATTATTATTATTATTATTCCCAAAAAGGCATAACTTGCCAAACCCAAACGTTTGCTGGTTTAGCATTTCATCTATTTTTACTGGGAAAAACAGGTTGTGTTTTTATTTATTCATTTTTTTTAAATCACAATCTATAAATGAAAAGTGTAAATTAGAAAAATGTTGAAACTTATGCATTTTTACATTCAAAACTAGCATGTTTATTTCTTCCGGTCACAGTTTCTTTAAAATGAAACATTGTTCCTCGAATCCACTAAAGAATGTAAGCCATGTGCTTGTGGAGGGTTGCTGAGGGGGCCACGAATGGGTTTCATGCGAGGATGAAGCACTAAGCCTCTGGGAAGACCAGCTCTAGGAAATGCACCACAGCATTTGTTACCCATGTATTGTACTTATGCATTCTCTCTCTCTCTTCTTTCTCCACAGCATGAGCTTTATATCAGGGCCTACCACATGCTGAGCGACTTTCCAACTGTAAGTTGAGCAAATCTGTTCACATTCATTCATAGTCAGCTGTCGCACATTTCCATAATTAATTTTGTAACCGAAGAGGCCTTTGAGTTTATGTATGAACTCGGCCACTGTAGAAAATTGGATGGAGGTGTATAGCGTTTCACCACTGAAACATAAGTCTTTGTTGATGGACTGACTCACTGTGTGAAATGCTGGCTAATTAATATGGCTCATGATGTGAGTTTGGTTATCATCCATCATCAAATCCTATGTTTTACAGTATCTGATAGCTGATTGATACTGCAATGCATGAGTCAAATGTACACACCTTCTCATTGTTTGATATTTTGCACCACATTGTATTGTAATGGCTATGTCATCCAAATTATAAAATGTCAGGCATGTATACAAACATTCAAATATATATGTTTGTGTGTGTGTGTGTGTGTGTGTGTGTGTGTGTGTGTGTGTGTTTTACAAGCCAAAATAAATGCAGTAAATCATTAATAAAGTTTAACATTTAACTTATTTAATATTTTTCTTAATATATTTTTTAACATTTTGTGCAGATACAATATCATATCCATACAAAAATGAGTAACGCACTGTTCTGCTTTTTCACAACTAAGAAATAATGACCATAAAAACAATGTTACAATAGTTATTCTATTTAAACATATCTTAAAATATTAATAATAATGGTGGCAAATGTTTTCAGCGGTTTTTAGTTCAACATGATAAATCCAAACTAAATATAATATGCTAATTTGCAGCTCAAACGTTTCTTATAACGTCTAAATACTGTACTGCTTATTATTTTTCTTGTAGAAACTGTAACTTCCAGCATTCTTTAAATTATAAACTTCAAAAGAACTGCATTTACTTGTAAAAAAACCTTTTAATCAATTATTATTGAATGCATTCTTGCTGAATAAAAGCATTGATTTCCATGGGGGAAAATGCTGCCCCCAAACCTTTGAATAGTGCAAGTTTTTGCCTCTAAATTTACTCAGTGGAAAGAACCTTTTCTCCTTTATCCAAAACTGATTTTCCATACTATCCATTCATTCAATCATTTTCTTTTCGGCTTAGTCCCTATATTAATCTGGGGTCGCCACAGCGGAACGAACCACCAACTTATCCAGCATATGTTTTACGGAGCGGATGCCCTTCCAGCTGCAACCCATCACTGGGAAATACCCATACACACTCATTCACACACATACACTACGGACAATTTAGCTTACTCAATTCACCTATACCACATGCAATTTGCGACCTTCTTGCTGTGAGGCGATTGTGCTACCCACTGCGCCACCTTGCTGCCCAAACTATCAATTTCAGAAATATTTTTGTAAGAAGTCATAGGCAAAATTATATACAAATTAATAACAAGATTTACCTTATTAACTTTTAGATAGAGTCTGCGAAACCATATGTAGATCAGGGGTGCGTTTCCCAAACAACGACATAACTCGTGGCTGAACTTTTTTGGGAAAAGACCGATGTAGTGATGAGTGTTTCCCAAAACCCGTCGCAGATCCATTGTTTGAACCACGTTAGTTAAAAAGTAAAACGCCCATAATGATGGTCTAAACAGGGTGGTAACAACTTCTTTAGAGAAGAACGCCATAAATTCTTTGTGAAAATTATATTGTTTTACAAGCTCGCACATTTAAAAAAAAAATTCAATCTTAGTTTTGGTAAAAACATGCACTTGTTTTCCACATTATTTGAAATATATGTAAATGGCACATATAGGGCCTGTGTTTCCTTTACAAATATTATTCAGAACATTACATATTCTACTCTAAAACACTTACAAAAGCTAACACGTATTCTAATATCATATATAAATCATATAAATAAATAAATAAAAAGGATATTTATTAAGAAATAAAATTTATTATTTATTAGGAAATTAAACAAATGTCAAAAGGCCCATGTCATATTCAGATACAGATAGTTAATAAATAACTCATTATAAGTTAAAAGCGTTAACATGCTATGTTTTTTTTGTTTTCACAAGCTTTGGAGACGTAACATAAATTCCGCTTTTAAATAATAGGTCACCTATAGCTTTCGTCATGAGCCATGGCTGTGTTCAAAATGACATCAGTGTTTTCAAAGTGCACTGCGAAGGGAGCGCAATTGTAAACATGAAAATGGCTAAACTGACATGTAAAAACACTTTGAAAGCAAATTACACCTAAAAATTTTGAAAAAATTATTCCAAGTTTACATGTTAAAAGGTTCGAAAGGAATAGGGCATAGGGGGTATAACTGGGAATAGAACACAGCCAGAACCTATGTTTCTAACTACAGCTCCGAAGGTGTAGTTGCAAGCGTACAAGTTTGTGACGCTTTTTTGCGAATGTTTGTTGGAACGATGGATTTGGGAAATGCCAAATCAACAAACTATGTTTGTAACGACAGAGCTTGCGACCTTAGTGGACTAACGATGGTTTTCGGAAATGCACCCCAGTTTATTTGTTTGGTTAGAAACCACATAGTAAGGGTTTATTCATCTGTAATGACTATAAATTGTATTTTTCAGTAAAAAAAAAAAAACTTAAAATTTTACTATTAAACTAATGTTTTAATCCTCAGATTCAAGACCAGGACACTGAGGCTCGCTATAGTAAGATGGTAAAACAGCTTCTTGATGATCACAAAGATGTTGTCACCATGTTAGCTGAAGGATTCAGGGAATGTCGTAAACACATATTGGTAAGATTTCAAAAACCCTTGCATTTTGTCCCCTCCCCCCTTTTTACTACATATTATTATAATTTTCTTAATATTCAGTACATCGGAGATACTTTTTAATGTGTTCCTTTTCTGTATGTTTAGGATGAGATGCTAGTTCGTAATTTCTTGGACACAACGCTGACGTCTCGTCTGGGCATCCGCATGCTGGCCACACACCACATTGCCCTGCATGAAGATAACGTACGTCTCTTGCTTAATAGTTTTCTTTCACATTTTCAGATTACACCTGTTATGAATGTTCCCAATAATTTTCTTATCACGATATATTATATTATCACGATATTGACCCAAGCGGCAAAAAAGGTTACTTTTAACAGATATAATGCAGTGTATTGCTTTATTGTATATACATGTTTTGAGTAAATGAATGTTTGAAACGACTTAAATTGGATGATAAAGATTTAATAGTTTATCAATTTTATAGTAATATTTCATTATATAATATTTTATAGGAATATTTAATCATATTAAACTTTAGGTAACGCATTCAAATCAGCAGTGAGAAATCGATATGTTAAAGGTAATTTAAAAAAGCAGCTGAATTTAATTAGTTATTAACTCCATATAATGAAACGATTATGACTTTTGATTTTAATACATTATTAGGCTTTAGCTAAGAAATTAACATTATTTAAGATCAAGGCCCTTTCCACATGAGCACAGGTATTTTCAAAAGTGCTTTTTTCATTCACGCTTTCGCTGTTTTTCCACATGAAAACGGACTATTGAATGACTGAAACCCAAATTTTCTAAAAACTCCGACCAGGGTGAACATTTTCAGAAACTCCAGGTACAGTGTGGCCACTACAACCAGAGTTTTCTTTCTGATTGACCAACACAACTGGGTTCGTATCAGACGTTAAAGACGCGAATGAGGCAAATTCTGTCGTTCACACTGCGGGATGGTAATTTGCTCTGTTTACACGTTTGCATTGACTTGTATGTAATTTACTCGTGAAAATGCGTAAATCCCCATTTGGTGTGAACCCAGCTTAAGTGTCATTATCTCCGCTATTCAAAGAAAAAAATGAAAGCAGGGAAAAAACCCATTTATAAAAATACCAGTGTAGATTAACTGATTATATTAAGTAATTAACGCATTAAATTAGCCGATGTCAAATGCAATATTACAGAGGTAGAGAACAAAAGGCCTATAAATATTCACAGAATTTTTAATGTTGTTGATCAGATTAACATGTCAAAATAAATCAAGTTATTTGGTACTGTGACAAACAACAACTGCAAATACAACAATCTGAATACTATTAATAATTTAAATAATGCATAATAATTCCATTTTAAGTGCTCATCATATCAGTATTGTGCATGTTCATTATCATGATATATTGAATTATTGCATATCGCCTACTACTAGTGATTAGATTTTAAAATGATTTACATTTAAAGAAAATACAATTGGCTGTGAACAGAATGTGAATCCATATTGGGAAGTGTTCCAGTTTCTCTTTAAAATGCCTGCGAAGACAGGGGGACATGACCGCAGAAAGAGCAATGTGCTCTTCAGCCGTTTGTCTGACCAGTGACATAAGTGTCTCGAACTGGCAGCCAAGTGGGCCAACAATGTTTTCGCATGACCCACATGCGTCGACTAAATATACACATCTGCTTTAAAATAACAAAAAGATCTGCTGCAACGCGCTTTCGCTTACTTGACAGACCCTCTAGAATTTCACCATTCTGTGATCACCGAATTTAACGCAAAATCAAGCAAATGTTACAACATTTTGGGCAAGATTGCAAGTGATTTTCACATTGTCGCATTTTCCAACGTATTTTGGCAAGTCAGTTTAAATAAAGCACCATCTGCATTGCTTTACATTCAAAAACAGAATAATATTTGTGAACAGAGAGTGCTCGTCTGGTGTGCAAAGTCTTGAGTAGGCATGTGCCGGTATCACATTTTCATGCTGCGATTAATTGATTGAGCTTTTATCACGGTATACGGTATTATCACGATATTGTAATTTTACTAGAGAAACAGGTAAAAAAAACACAAAAAACTTCAATTTCGTCAACTTAGTAACTTTAATAACTTTTTAATTAACTAAAAGTACTTCAAACTTTTAAATACAAATAAATATAAATAAAACAATACACAATATAAAAGTAAACTTGAGCAATTATATCAAAGTGAATGTGCAAAGGGAAACCGTCTTCGATCAGCAATCGTGGAATGAACTGCCAACTATTCCAGCATGTTTTATGCAGCAGATGCCTTTCCAGCCACAACCCAATATTGGAAATCACCCATACACACTCATTCACACACACTCATACACTACAGCCAATTTAGCTCATTCAATACACTATTCACTCAGCCTATATTCAATAATAAACATAACAAAAACTGCCTGCTAATGCATGGGTAAATCTTCAAAGGGAACAGTGTTACATTTTAACCTCTTTCACCTCATCCTGCTTGCTGTTTCACTATCTAAACAATGAAAACATAATATAAGGCAAATTTGATTAATTTTGATATTATGATTAACAGACACCAAACAGCCTCGTGTAGCTGCATATTTTTATGAGCATCATCTTCACACTGCATATTTATAACAAAACAGGGCTTAAATATAACTGTCTCCTTTCATTTCTATTGAAAAGAATGAACTTTACCCTGTCTCTTTTGCAGAATATCAGTTTTAATAACCAATAATGGCCATTATAACAGTATAACGTACATTAAATTTAAACGATAAAGGTTAGCAATCAGTCAATGTGCAGAATCAGTGTATGTGGTTACATAAATTAATATATTAGCTTATCTTTGCACTCAGCCAAAACAGTTAACTGAGAACAAGTGATTCAAAAGACATAAGAATTGTTAGATAGAGACAACAAGATGAATTCAATATCACGTTTAACAACTATAGTGAGATGAGATCATCCAGCAGATGAACTGTCTGACATGCACTATACTCTCACCTGGGGTTTATCCTTACCCGCTGAACTAGTGGCTGCAGCTCTGGGCAGAGAGTGTGTGGTCACGTGATTTGCGTTTTTAGCCGTGTACTAGAATGAACAGAGAACTTTTCAGAATCGCTAAATGAAACGCCGGTGTATTTCCCGCGATTTCTCTGCGCCTCCCTTGCGTTTCTTCTCTCTGACTCTCGACTATTTTGACAAATACACACAGACGACGCACGCTCACACGGAGTCCAAAATAGGAGTTTGTGATTGGGCCAGCCCAATGTCAATACCGAAAAGAGCCAATGGGCTGCAGTGTCACATGGGCCGGCCCGGTCTGTCTGTCCGGGAAAAAAAGCATCTACTTTCAGAGAGTCACAGATCACAGCAGCGTCAATCAATAAGGCAGAAAAAAACGATAGGCTGCTAAGCCTTTTATGGGCCGATCAAATCATAAGACGATGATCAGCCCGGCCCAAAAAGTACGTCGGCCCACCGGGAAAGTGCCCGGTTTGCTAGATGGCCAGTCCGCCCCTGCGTGTGAGGACCCTGCATGCACACAGGGCTTCTACATGTGGGGATTGTTTACATCAGAGTGCGCATCAGTTCTGCGCAGCATATACGCAGTGTTTCTTCAAGCGGTTGATGGAAAATAAGCTAAGGCGCGTTCTAAGAATATAAATTCGGATCTATTATTTTTCACGGTATTTTGAAGTGCCCGCAATAACAATATCGTGCATATTCATTACCGTGATTAATCGCATTACCGAATACCGGCACAAGCCTAGTCTTGAGTTGTCAATACACACTTCTCGTCTGGTGTGTGAGCCGTGTCATGATGTTATCACAATGCACATTTAGAGCCTGTTGGAACTATAGGCCACATGAGATGGGTAAATTGCTAAACTTGTGTGTGTGTGTGCGTGCGTGCGTGCGTGCGTGTGTGTGTGTGTGTGAGTGTATATATATATCTCTATCAATGAATCTTTTGGTAAAATTGTAGCCTTTTGGTAAAATCTCTCTCGTTTGCACACACACATAGGCGTTTACGCTCATCTTTCCATTAATGTCTTTTAATAGCCATCAAAAAAACACAGATGACTTTAGCATTTCTTTTTAAACAATCAATCTCAATTCTTTATATTAATTCTAGAAATCAATGGTTATTGAGGTCAAAAAATTTATAACGATATAATAAATGCTGCAAATTTGCAATAAAATTTACTCCCCGAAAATAAAAGTTGCAAAGGTCAGTTTTATTATTATTATTATTATTATTATTATTATTATTATTATTATTGTTATTATTGTTATTATTATTATTATTACAAAATCCTGGAGGGACTGACTTGGGGAGACAATCATTGGTAGATTGTTATAATTTAATAATATCTATTATTGTCAAAAAACAAGTAGGTTGATTTTACCAAGACTAAATTACTGAGATAAAGGGTACAAATTGTCTTAAGTTTCAATAAGATTGTATAGTGATTTGTGGGCATTTATTTTATTTTTTATTTTTTGTGATCAATTTTTATTAAACAAATAAAAGGAAACAAATCAGAGCCAAAAACAAGAAAATAAAAACGCATAGAAATTATTAATATAAATAAATTTACCTCTGCATTACTTATTATAGTTAAGGATAACTGCTATTTGTACTTAATACAATGTTCAAATTGGCATGCAAGTTATGCAGTTTACTATATTGAGCTTATCCAGAATCAATCTAGCTTAAACTTCACTCAGTGTTTTGCATATTTGAAAGAGGAGATCTTAAATTAAAATAATAGGTCAGCTTGCCTTAAACATTATTTTCATTAGCTGTTATTTTGAAAATTGATGACTAAAATACTACATGAATGCGTTTAAATTTGAAATGCAACTCATGTAATGGGTCATGTTCCAAACAATAGGTTGCATTGATGTTTTAAATGAACTGTTGTCAAAATAAAGTGTCAAAATGTTGGTAAAATAATGTTAATCATAACTGTGTAATAGTGTTGTCACGATACTGAAATTCGATACCAATCGGTACTGAAATTTTAAAAACGTCCATTTCCCGCTAACATTTGAGCATTCTCAAACACCGTTGATTTGTCATTGTGTTCACATGCTCAACAGAAATGACTGTGAATTGGCCGTGAAGGTCATCAGTTTACCAAACTCAACGCTGTTTACTTGGTGAAACCACAGATACAGGGACACTGGAGTGTTTCAAAGTCACATTGATCAGCTGGTTTATCTATAAGCTGACGTAAGAGCGATCCACTGATGAATCGTGGCTTTAAAACACTCCAGTGTCCCTGTATATGTGGTTACAGCGCTAAAATGTTCTCGTAATGGATGTGAAAAGGTTCGCAAAATGGACGTTTTTAACATTTCAGTATCAATTGGTACCAAATTCCAGTATCGTGGCGTGTAACGAATATTCATGTAAACTAAATTTTATTGCATTTTATATTTTAAAAATTTATTGCTGACAAATTGGTTAAGCTTACCAATATGTTAGTATAGAGATTTAAATTGATAATAAATTAGTATTTTGGGAGTGATCTTTAAATATAGTCTTTTAATATGCCGTCAATTCTTCTTCTTATTATTAATATTATGCTTTTGATGTGTAAACTTGTTACTCTGAATGAAATATTTATAAGTTTTTGTAAATCATGGTGAAGTGTCATGGTAAATCGTGGTAAAGTATCTATGTTGGTGAAATAATGTTAATCATAACTTTTGATGCATAAACTTGTTTCTGTGAATAAAAGTTTTGTTTGAGTTTATTCTGTAAATCATGGTAAGATCATGAAGTGTCATGGTAAATCATGGTAAAGTGTAATGGTAAATCATGGTGAAGTGTCAATGTTGGTAAAAAAATTTTTTTAATTCTCACTGTAACGAATGTTCATTTTTAAAATTATTATTATTATTATTAATATGCTTTGGATGTGTAAACTTGACATTTTAGCCATTTTTTTTATGTAAATCATGGTAAAAATATATGATAGTAATTTTTGCTCAAAAAATAAATGTAAATTAGCAAAATACAAATTTTTCTCTGTAGATACAAATGAGTTTTTACAAAATATGATGCTTGAAAACCTTTTTTGATCCATATATAGAAAGTATAAACTGCATTTCAGTCTAGTCGGCACATTTCTGCTGTAAAACTGTTTATACAACTATTCTGCCGGATAGTGGATGCTTACTAAATGGATTTGTGTCTTGACTATTTGTTTTTTCTCTGCACTATTTCAGCCTGACTTTGTAGGGATCATATGCCGCCGCTTGTCCCCCAAAAAGATCATCGAAAAATGGGTTGATTTTGCTCAGTGAGTATATGTCTTTATTTGTGCTTCCTTCTGTTTGCCATCTGCCAGTCCTGCTGTCTGTTTGCATATGTGAGTGCTTAAGACTCGAGGAGTGTTTTAGGAGGCTATTAAAAAGCTTTTTGCAGTGCTATCAGCATAGTCTGCACCATTTACAGCCGTGTGTATGTATATATGTCTGGTCTGTTTGCTCAAGTAAAGGGTCAAAGCCCAGATCTCATTTGTGATTTGCCAAGAAAAGTGTTAAAGGTCACTGTCCAACTACTGTTCAGCATTTGCAAAACATTCTTTAAAAGGAGTATTTACTTGTGCTACATGAGTTTAATGTGTCAACAGTAGAGAAATGATTTGCAGTGAGTGATGTACGTGTAAACATTACTTTAACTGCTCACTTCTGCAATGATTAAACTATAAAAATATAGAGAGTAATAGAAATAGTATTTTTGGATTTAAATGTATATAAGTATAGGTTAAGAAAATTTCAATATTTTCTGGTGCATGCAGGTAATGAATGAAACTGGAAAAAAAAGCATTAGCTGACTACGCATAAAAACCTTCTTGTTGACATTTTAAAGACGTTTTTTAATTTGAGATCAAAGTTTTATTTTTTTTAATTGAAAGAGGAAACTGGAACTTGGGTTTTCATGAGGCTCCTGACCATGTTCATTTCCTGATGAAGGCTGTATGCAGGAACTAAGTGTGTGTTCAGACTTGGCAGGCTTAGTTCAGTCAAAACAAACTCTATGTGGTTCATATGAACAAAGTTTAGCTTTTCCACTGTGTGGTATGGCTCTGTTTGGCACAGCTCAATTTTGGGGACTTTTTCCACTACTTTTTGTTTTTTAGTACCACTTCAGATGAAGTTCCAAGTGAGCCAGACTATTGTTAATATACATTATGTATACACACTGCTAATCACCAATTGGTCAGATATTCATCACTAAAACCGCTGGCTTAACTGTAAACTTTGCCTTCTGAACCCTGGTGCACACACCATGGAAAAGGATTCTTTGTCCACTTCCAAACTAATTCTAGTGCAGTTTGAATGAAACATGAATGCAATTCAGAGCAAAGGCCTGTTTATTTAGCAACCACTGTGGGTAATTTCTTGGTTTTCTTCTTTTATGGCATATTTGGAGTTTAGTGCAAGAATGCCCTCAATGGAGGAGATTTACTACTGATCTCAGAACCATGCTTCCCTGACAAGATGTGCATGAGAATTGCATTTTGTTTGTTTTTTAAGTTTGAATTTAGGGTTCTTGTAAGTTATATACAGTTGAAATTAAAATTATTAGCCCTTCTGTGCTTTTTAAAAAAACTTTTTTTTAGTCTCTGTTTTATTTGGCTAGAATATAGCATTTAAAAAAAAAAATTTAAGGTCAAAATTATTAACCCCCTTCAGCAATATTTTTCGATCGTCTACAGAACAAACCATCTTTTCCAGTGTTTCCTTTAGAATTTTTTCCAGCTGTGGCGGCAGGCCTTTTTTGTACACAGATCTACCAACCACCTGTGGCATTATTTCAATCACAAATGTCGTGAGCGCAGTATTAGAAGTCAAGATTGCATTTATGTAATAGCCTACAGCATGCGGATCTCTTTGCTTGCGCGCCGATTTCCTCTGCTCGTGCACAAATCTTCTTGCACGCCCCCACAAATATAAGCCACTTCAAGAGCGCGCAGATCTTCTTCTGCGCTCTCAAATAAACGCAGCTGAAGTGCGATTTTGTGCGTTTATGTAACGAGTATGTCTCCAGCATTTATTAGAGTTGCTAGGAATACTTATGAATGCTTCCAATAGACCTACAGAGCAGTATTAATGCGTCCTGAAGTAAAGTGAAACGGCTATACGTCGTGTTTGCTGGCCTCACGCATCGTGTACCTGTCAGTCAGTCAGTCAGCACGTAACCTTAAAGGGTTAAACAAATGACGCACAGCACTACTACGGTTACAGAAAAGTTTGCGCTGTTATAATATGGCCGGATGAATTTTGGCGTGGCGCCCCACCATGGAAGAATGAATGTAGCGGAAACCATGCTTATACAATCACTTGTCTAATTACTGAATTCTATTATCTTGAAAAATATCTAGTAAAATATTATGTCCTGTCATCATGGCAAAGATAAAATAAATCAGTTATTAGAA
Organism: Danio aesculapii; assembly: GCF_903798145.1. NCBI lineage: Eukaryota > Metazoa > Chordata > Actinopteri > Cypriniformes > Danionidae > Danio > Danio aesculapii. The sequence continues at coordinate 62,420,194 of NC_079439.1, forward strand.
ATTAGTTAGTAAAACTATTATGTTTAGAAATGTGTTGAATAAGCTTCCTGTTAAACAGAAATTGGGGAAAAATATAAAGGGGAGCTAATAATTCAGGAGGGCTAATAATTGTGTTGAAGCAGAGTTGAGCTAAACTGTGCAGGGCTGTGGAGTTTCACACCCCTGGTCTAGACGAAATGAACCAATAGAAGCAAACTACCAGTGTGAACACAGCCGAAAGGATTTTCTCACTTCTGTGTTGTAAAATCTGTCCTCATAAATCATCCTGTGCAAACTGATCTTAATGACCTCAGAAAGCAGAGGAACGACAAGAGGAAGTTTCCCCTCCCAACTCTCTTTATCTTTTTGTTCGTTTGTAAAGGGAAACAAACGGCCGCACATTTCATAATAGCTACAATTTATCCAATTTGACAATGAAAAGAAGAAATTCCTGTTTTCTTCCTTATTTTTTACTCTTAGTTTGCCTCTGATCTGTTTTGTTGCATATCTCAGAGACTTGTCCTCCCATAAATGCTTTTGAAAAGAATTGGGTCACAAGGCAGACAATGTACAGTATGTGCTCACGAGTTTCATGCTTGAGCACTTGAGGAATGTACTGTTACTAAAGCCTCACGTGTATGTGCCATTTCATTGCTTTTTTTTTTTTTTTTTTTAAACCAGTCTCTTATTTTTGGAATAATTATATCTGCATATTTCCATTCTGATCCATAACCAGTTTCTCTGATTCATAATTTACACCACACCGACTTTTTGACAAAATCTGGGTATGTTTACAACACATTCTGACCAGTAATGAATAGGCCTGTCACAATAATCAATATATCAATCAATAATTTTTCAATATCAATCAATCATCTATCATCATATATACAGTAATCATTATTGGTGAGGCAATAGATATAGTGCCCATAAATAAAAACAATTCTAGCAACATTTTAGCTGATTGTGCAACATCTCTATGTCTGGAGGGGTCCGTAGCTATGTTTCCATCCAAAAATGTGAATTAACTTTTTGCGCAAAACTGGATTATTGCATAAAAGACGTGCGAATAAAGCAGCGTTTCCATCCAACGATTCAAAGCAAACAAAATCATCACTTCCTGATTAACTGGCACCAAATATCAAGAGTAAAAACGGAATTTACTGTGATAAGGGATGCTGCGTGAATCTTTCTTCATTTAATAAATGACTTGTGCCTCAGAATAAAATGCTGACACTCAGTTTGAAGAGTTCAGACGAAGCTAGAGTCACAGCAGGTAGAAGCCCTGCCCATGACACGAATCCGTGTCTACTGTGAAGCGAATTTAACGCGCGAATGAAGCGCAGAATGTAAACTCAATTTTCACGCGTCTATTTATGGGCGAATAGTGCAATTTATTCAAGCATGCCACGTCTGGTGTGAACACAGCATCAGTATAGTTAAACTTTAGTATTTACTATAAATCACTATAGTATATTTTCATGTGGGTGTCTGACAACTGAAAATAGATCTGGTAGCAGATATCGTAGCCTCTGTTACTTTTTACATTGCACGTTTTTGTTAACATTTATTATTATTTATTTAGGATATGCATTTTCACATTCTGATTCAGAAGAAATGGATATCAAATTACAAATTTCTATGGGAGCAGAACCATAAACCGCTTTATATGTTAAAATCAATGTCTGAAAATCAATACGAGACTTGACGGGCAGCCAGTGAAGCCGTTTCAGGAGTAATGTGAGACCGAGATGATGTATGTGTCAACACACGCGTGGCAGAATTTTGGATGTATTGTAAAATCTTGAGAGAATTAGCTGGTAACCCTCCAAGCAGAGAATTGCAAAAATCCAAGTGAGATGTGATAAAAGCATGGACAAGTCTTTCAGCATCAGACCCCAAGGGGAAAGGCTATATTTTGAAGATAAAAAAAGGCAGTTTTAGTTCAATGTTTAAATGAGGCTTCAGACTAAGCTGAGCGTCAAGGAGAACACCAAGATTACACACCTGCGGAGATGGTGATAAGACCGACCCATCAACTGTTAACGCAAATTCATTACACCTCTTGATCTTAGAAGGAGTGCCAGTCAATAAAGTCAATAATGAGTGGCATAAAATAGTCTTAAATCGACAATAGTATCGTTTATCATGATATATATTTTGGTGCACTAAATCATACAACAAAAAAATTGATATCCTGACAAGCCTAGTAAGTTGTTGTTTTGATTGATTGTGGCTCTTTTAAGTGGGACTGATTTGGAATTTTTTTTTTTTTATTGTTGTTGTTTGTTTTATTATTGAATATTTTTTTTTATTCATGAAACGCTTTCAATTTTGTATTGTATTGTTTGAGTGGAGGTCAGGTTGCTCTACTTCTGCTCGTCTTATGAAACTCTCACCATTAACCGAGGCGGCAACAGCAGAACTGCCCTGTTCCTCTTCACAGTCGCATGATCAAAGCACGCCCTCAACGACCAGACAAAGACCAGATTTTACTGCCTATGATTGAGACGCTCTCATTCATTAGTGTCAAATTATTTCTGAAATTGCTTTAAACGGCATGAAGCGTTGAAGGCGCCAATTAATTCAGTGCACTCATAGAAGTGCTTGCATTACCTTGCAAGGCAGAAACTGTAGCATGTGCTTTATCTCTGTACGCAGTTACAGAGTATTCGTTATTTATGTTGAGCCAAATGTTTTGAATACAATTAAATTTGATTCTCACAATTAAAAAAAAATTATATTGTGAACTCGTTTCATAGGGAATTGGAGCGTGCAATATTTACTCAAAAAATGATGTTTGCTGTTTGTTCAAACTACTAATTTAAAATGAGCTGAAATAACACAATTCTTGAGATTCTTTTGTGCACAACTGGATTGTTTTTTGTTAAAATCCACTTAAATTTGTAAAAACTAATAAGTTAACTTAATTCCTACATGTTGTCCCAACACAAATCGATTGTGTGGAACCCAGCAGTTTTTTACAGTGTTGGCTTAACACTTGTGAAAATAATACCTAAAGTTTGTAGAGGAGTTATTCACTGTATATTCATTCAAATGATTTATTCAAAACTGCTGATTGTATCATTAATTTATTGGCTATTTACCAAATATTTAAAAACATTAATTCAGGAACAAAACACCAGTGTTATTCTGAGGTTCTCAAATGTTCTGCTTTTGATGTTTAAAATCCATTTAAAACATTTTCACAAATGCCATTCAATATTAGCTTTGAGTCTTGCTTATGCACAGATTTTCAGGAAAACCACCGTCTATCATGGTAATATAAATACATCTTCTATATATAAAAAATAAAAACCCATGCATAGGTTTGCTTTCATAGCTTGAATCTTTTTTTTTTTATCTGGAGAGACTTTAAATGAAATGTTTTTTTTTTAAGTGTGAATTGTTTATCAAAAGAAAACCTTAATGTTTTAGGTTTTTATCTCATGTATTATTTATTGCTGTTTATGTCTTTTTATTGTTATATATATTTTTTTATAATTATACAAAAGTGATATTTATCAAATTTGATCTGGTTTTGCTATGAAGCGGATATGGCAATAACTAACTTTCTCAGAACTTGAGTCATTGGGTTATACTTACTGGGTTCTTTTAGGCTTCATCTTTTGCTGAAAGTTTTATTTTGTTTTTTGAAAAATGAGTAGTACACTCTAACCAACCAATCGGCAACAATATTGAACACCACTAGGAGAATACCATACCTGTCAACCTGTCAATTTTCCTGTATTTTATCCCACTATCATCCCGTTTAAGTATTTTCCTGTATTTCTCCTGTATTTTTTTTAATCTTTCTATGAAAAGTGAAAGCTGGTCTCAAATGTGAAAAACTGCAAAAGCTGTTCAAGAGAATTATGCTTTCGCTTTATTTTGGCTTTAAAGCATGTTAAAATTATTTACTTCATTTCCATTTACAGGGTGTCCACAGGGTTTTAAAAAGGATTAAGTTGATAAATCAATTATGAGAAAATTAAGGCCCTTAAAAGCTATTAAAGTCTTAATCACGTTTTTACGAGGTTATAAACTTTTGTTCGAGCGTTGTCCAAAGTGTTTGACTCCAAAAAAGCATAAATATATTTATTTTCCTCCGGATATTAACAACGGCATGCTCGATCGTCCGGCCAAGCTCCTCCATCCGGGTGATGTGTCGTAATTTGCGACAAATGTGGAAAGGTGATGTGACGCTCTCCACATGTAGCGAAACTATAGAGCAAAACAGACGGCAAAATGGGAAAATTTAAGTTTGCGTACTCCTGCTTGGAGAAAGACGAGTTGAAACAGTGGCTGATCCTGTCGCTGAAAATAACTGCGTAATTTATTCTTTCAAGCTTAGTTTTTCCGAGCTTATCTGAGTTCTGTTGCATGGTTGTGCTTCATTGATTTGTTTAACTGCAACTGTTTATTAACAACTGTTTATTAAGTAAGGTAAAGGATTGATACTGAATAAAACTTAGTGCTGATGAGGTCTTACAATATTCTGAGGTCTTTTAAAAAGTCTTAAAAAGGTATTGAAATTATCTTTAGGATTCCTGCATCTATACCCTGATTTAAAGCTATGTGTCACCCTTCCTATGCAACCTCTGAATCAGTCCAGCCATGTATCGATGCTGACTGAAGGACGTGCTCTGTATAAAGACACTATTCCCAGATCAGCTTCTGAATACGCGATTTGAAGAGGAGCAGAAAGTGGGCACTTTTGGGTTTGGGTGTGTTTGTAAACAGACAAATACTCTTATTAATATGTTAACATGTCCGTCCTGGCGTTTTTTATTTTAAACACAAATAGTTTTGTCTTAAATTAGCACAAACAGTTGGGAAAGTAATCGAATGCTTTCATTATTGATCTGTGGATTGTTAAAGGGACACCTCTGTTATCAAACAAAACAGTGCATTAAAATGAGAGATTCGCTGCTCTTCACTAAATAACTATAGTAACTTTAATCAATATTCATCTTCAGTGAGTAAAGGTGAACGTGATTTTATGACTTGATTAAATTTCTGTATATGCCATTGATTTTAATAGGCTAAACCTTTGATTTTATTTTCAATATGTTCGTTTAATGTTTATGTATTCCATCATTCTAAGCTAATCCCCATATTTGTAACTGTTCTTTACAAAACATATTAAGTGTTTAGATCACAGGTATCAAACTCAGTTCCTGGAGAGCCACAGCTCTGCACAGTTTAGCTCCAGCCCTAATTAAACACACCTGATCAAACTAATTGAGTCCTTTAGGCTTGTTTGAAACCTACGGGCAAGTGTGTTGAAGCAGGGTTGAAACTAAACTGTGCAGAGCTGTGGCCCTTCAGGAACTGAGTTTGACACCCCTGATTTAGGGGATTTTAATTCCATGGTGTGTTTGTTACCGTACTAGTAGTATTAACATTTTAATCTCCTCTATTCCCTGCAGACGGCTCTGTGAGCATCAGTACGGTAACTCTCCGCGTGTTCGCATCAACGGCCACGTGGCAGCCCGCTTTCCCTTCATTCCACTGCCTCTGGATTACATTCTGCCTGAACTGCTGAAGAACGCCATGAGGTAACATTACTCTCACATATAGGTCAATGAGATGTACACAACACGCCCTCCTGCCCTACTATGCAATCTCAGATATTTAATCCTGCTGCGACAGACACATTCACAGTTGCTTTTTTTGGAGCATAGCAACTGTTGTTTTATCATATGCACCATATCGAATACTACTATAATGTACTGATATTAACTGCTGCATGAACTATGACCTAATTACATGCTTGTTTTGCCTGCCTGTCTGTCAGTGCATGAAGGAGCTATTGTATCGTGACCTTGTGTTCACATAATAGCGTTTGGTGGAACGCCAGGAAAATCAAGTCATTTAAAAATTCAGCCCACGTTATGCAAGAAGCCAGGAATGGAATTTGAGTTTGGAAGTTTTCCTGGTTGTAATCCAGTATGGTTATGGTATGGCAGACGTGGGTCACTGTGACCCACACTTATTTCATGAAGAGACGATGTCCTTTCAAATGACTTGACAGAACAGCATTTTCATTTGCTGCTGCCAATGGTTTGGATCCTTTTCAGGAAACTGAAAATAACCCACTCCTGCTAACTGCCTTATGAATTCATGTTAGGGCTGTAACATTTTAAGAACAATATTTTAGCATTGACATCACTATGCTGTAGGGATCATAGTCGACCTGGAACCGCATTTTGGTGCAAATCATAATTTATTAATATTTAAAAACCATGTCAAATAATCATAATTTAGGTTAACTAAATTTCTGCCATGATAGAGTTTAACCGCAATATAATGAAAGGTTATAATTTGCACATGTTTTTAAGGCCTTTGACTGTGCAAAGTTGTAATTGGCGTATTTAAAGACGTAACAAGAACCTATAATCTTTTTAGCATTTAAAAAATTGTGGGGCTGAGAAATGACGCTCCATGGGAGACTAGCAGTGTTGCCGATTGCATTATATTTTCAACAAGAGGAGATCACTTGGTTTCAATATTTATAGTATACATATTAAAATAAGAATAGGAATAGTTTGTTTTGTATTTTTGAAGGTAAAAAAAACTGTTTGATATTTCCTTAAAGTGTTTACATTTTAATTTTCATATTTAAAGTTTACTTTTTCCTGGTACTTACTTTGGATATATTTTATATCTGTGAGAAGATATTACTTGAGAAAAGTTAATAATAATAATGATAATGATAAATAATGTCTGTCCACATAAAACTGTGAAATGTGACATAGTGGAATTTGTTGTTCATCTAAATTCATATTTTGTTTACCATATTTATAAGGTTAAAAATAAAGTAAAAAAATAATCAAATAAGTTTGAGTATTTCTTTTTTTCTTAAATATTCAAGCTTGGTGCTTCCCACACACAGACTTTGCTTGGGTGGGCTGCCCAGGTATATTTAGTGACCCTTTTTTTTTTTTTTTTTTTAACGATTATTATTATCATCCTTTTACTTTTTTTTTATTTTTATTTTTATCCGCTTAATAAAACCAAGCATCCACGATCGATCAAGTAGTCAAATCTTCTCTCGTTTACCCGTTTTGTCCCACATGCTCTGAAGACCTATAGAGACATGCGCCTTTTTGGGACTTAAAAATAGTCGCAAGAGAAACATTAAATGATTAATTCTTTCTCAGCGACTCAGAAAAACTTTACTATAAACTGGGAGAGGATGAAATGACTGGTCTAAACAGGCAGCAAAATGCATGTACACCGTTAATCAACGCATTTGCCTTCTTTAATGTATGTTATATTAATCTTGTAATTATTATAATTTTTAATTTTATTTTTATTCTTTTCTGTCATTTAATTTTCATTTGCTGCATTATTAATTATATGACGTCAATATAATTCATATTTTATGCAAATCTAAAATGCTTTGGCATTCATTTTGCTTTGAACTTGAAAGAGAGAGAGAGAAGCAGATTTTACCTGTCAGTGGGTGCATGTGGCTCCTGAATAGCAAATAGTGGATTTCTTTTTTTTACTTTAACCCATTGAAAATATACGGTGTATATGTGTCATAATAAGTAAAATTATTATATATTATTGTTAAATTATGTTTTGTTTGTTGCATATAGTTAAGTGTTTGTCATGTGGGCAAATGGTGTTTTTCAAGTATATTTCAAACCTATGGAAAGCTTTTCTGGAGTAACTATCTTTATAGAAAACTATACAAAAAATATTGTTACCATTAAATAAACTGTCTCGCCACTCAGCATCATGCATTTTAGAATTCTAAACATAGATTTCTGTCAGGGTGCACACACCGGTGCCGCAAGTCGGCGGCTATTTGCGGCGCCCAGCCATGACTCAGGACACTGTTCATATTTGTGCCGCGCCACAGAGCTCCATCTGAATAGTTTCATAATAAATAACATGTGAATGTGCGCGTCTGATGCGCGATACTTCCAACTGTCATATGCGTGCTGTGTCTCGGCTGCTTTAGACTCCCCGGAGAACCATAAAGCACTGTTTATTCATTTGTTTTTCGATTTTTGTTATTAATTTGTTATAATTTATGCAGACTAACTGCATAGGAAAAGACTTGATCATTCCAGTCAATCTAAATTAATGAAATTGTTACAAATAGAGCTGTTCAAATCATCTGATAAAGTTTGATTCATATCGCGATAAATGTATCGTGGCAAAACTATAAAACTAAAAAAAAAAAATAATTGCAATGTCAGATTTTTCCATTATCGTGCAGTCCTAATGTAATATAATATTCAGTTCACAATGTCAGGTTTTTTTCCCCCTGTTTTTTGTAGCTATAATTATAACACCTCAGAACAATATGTGTGCACAGTTTCATCTTAAAGTTTACTAAATGCCATTATATACTCCTAGTACCCTAACAATCATATATAGCAGAAACCACCCGCAACATCTTTGTGGCAAAGAGTTCTGCATGTTTACTTGTACCTACTCTAAATGGGACACACCTGTGATCTCTTCCAAATCTTGTTCTGTCATAATAAAGCTGAAATTCTGGTTCTGGCACCTGTCCTGCAATACAGCTCTGTGTCTGTTGGTGTTATGTGCGTTCATATAAGTTCACCCATCTGTTCTTACTGCTATTCTGACACTGGCTGACTTCCAAGTTCAGTGGTACAAGACTGGCTTTCTTATAATGGGGGCAAGCTATCAAAAACAATCCACAGATAAGCCACTCATAATAATGCAGCGCGCTAAAACCAGTGTATACATGCCACTATATACATCACCGTAGATGCGTTATAAAGAGTTTGTGTCAAGGTCTGTAGTTATTCATAGATTTTTTTTTTTTTCTACAAATGAGGTAAAAGACCTAAATGGACTGCTGCACACTTTATTTATTTATTTATTTATTTATTTATTTATTTATTTATTTATTTATTTATTTATTTATTATTTTGTATGTAGCTCTCTCAACAGCATATATGACATTTCTGTATATATTTCTGTATATTCTATATAGCGAGAAAATTATTAAAAAGAAAATGATGTTTACATTTAATTAATCTTAATGTGAACGTCAACAGGGTAAAAACATTACTTTGGAATTAATGTTAATGTGACTTGTGTATTTATATTGCATTTAAATTCAGTCAGGGGTCACTTTGTGCCCTGCTAGTACCAGTAGTAGTAGTTTAAACGACACAAACTCAATAAAGTGCTGGAAACATTCTTTTACTGCAGTCAGTTGTTTTGTTATTTGAATCACTGGTGTCTTTTTATCTGCTGAACTAGTTTGGTCATTCTCCAAGGCATTTTTTCCCACAGAACTTCCATTCGCTGGATGTTTTGTGCTAAAGATGTTGTTATGCTAGTGTTCCAGAAGATCAGCAGTTTCTGAAGTAGTCTGGCACCAACAACAATCACACTTTCAGAGGCACTTAAAGCCACAATATGTACAATTTTTCATTAAAATGTCAAATAAAATAAAAACATTAGAACAGTGTTCTATATTTTGCTGACTTGCATTATTCCAAATGTTTCGAAGGATGTTCAAATCCAGGAAAATAAGCTTTTTTAAAAAAAAAATAATAATAATGACATGGAGCTTGTCACAACTCCCTCAGTTTCTAAGATTGGGTTGTTTAATAGCAAACAGTGAAACACCAAAGACGCTTTAATATGTTGTGTGTTATAATGCTGCTACAGTATGTGTAGACATTAAACAGTGCACACAAGGTAAGCACAAACTGTACATCAGTGTACAAATAAAAGCACAGTAAATGTGAATCAGTACATTTCATCAGCTACTTGAAACGTTTAAAGGTCTTATGAAATTAAAGTTTTTAGATGTTTTTAAAGGGTTTTTTTTTATTTTATATTTTTTTTAAGATGTTAGTATCAGTATTGTTAGTTTTAAGGATGTCTGTAAGCTAGTGCACATCAAAAACAATCAAAATTAGCATTTAGAAGATATAAAATTGATATACATAAGCATGTAAAACTTGTAGTTTGTCACTTTCACCGAAATGGATCAACGGTTTTATTCGGGCTACCTCATACTTCATTCTTTCATCAAATCTTGACCAATCAAATGCTCTCTACTATCTGACATGCCCCGCCCCCTTCAAGATGCTTCACATTTGATGGGCTGGAGCTCAACCACACTTACTGGCAGAGCTGGGATAAAGCAAAATGCTATCGGCTGTTTTATACAAAGGGGAGGAGCTAAACTATGTCTCTTCGTGTTTCGGTTGAGATTACGTCAAACATTGAATAAAAATGCACATTTCAAAGCACTTCACGGGACCTTTAAGAAATTAAACTGTTTTCAAACTTCTAAACCAGCCTTTGTCTGGACATTGAGTATATAAATTATATTAACCGCCCATAAAATGAATAGTTCTTAACTAGAGCCAAGAGGGGTGGTTTTGTAGGCATGTATATGTCATATTATATTGGCAAATCTTGCACAATGGCTGTGTAAATGAATTTGTCCTCTGTGCAAGTATCGTTTGGAGAAATTCAGTTGTTGTTTATTTTTCGTATCAGTATTGTTGTTGTTTTTCTTTCAAGATTGATTTTAAAATCAAACAATCACTATTTTTTTTAACCTAGCCTTAGTGAAGATTTAGGTTGTTTCTTTCAATAGTGTACGTTCTCTTTTCAATAGCCATATTTTGCTATGTCAGTAGATCCATATCAGCAGCAGATGTGTATAAGAATACCTACAAAGGAAATAAAATTTCTGCTCAACCAATAGAGATGCTTCCTGCGTATTAGACAAATTCCTGTCACTAATCTCAGACTGATTGAGTTGATTCAAATTTCGTTATTGAGTTTCTTCTTTGTTCAGACTTCAGCGCCTTGAGAGCATTTTCACAGTCAGCCGTTTAGAGATTCAATGAGACCTTTGAAAGTTGCTTCATGCTTCCACACATTTATCTTATCATGTGCTCTTGTTTTGATCTGGTGTTTAATTGAGATTATGAAAGTGTATTTTTGTTCCCCAGGGCCACCATGGAGAGTCACTTGGACACCCCTTACAATGTGCCTGATGTGGTGGTCACAATTGCCAACAATGACACTGACTTTGTCATAAGGTGAGTCTATAAACCAGTTCTAATGCCATAATGTTACTGAACCTTATCACGCACAATAATACAAGTGAGCCGTTGTATATGCATGATATATGATTGACAAAAATCTGACCATTCATACTGGAACACAATCGAAAATCTGTCTTGAATCTGATTTCGAACTACATGATTGCTAACAATTAGTGGTGAAAACGGATCGGAAATGTCATGGATTAAACAATTTTTTGGATCCACAAAAAGAGTAGGAGACTAGTATAATTTGCTTGTCCAAAAACTGTAAAATAAAATAAAAAAATAACTTGCAGAACCTGATTTCTTTTATAAAAGTAAAATTAATAAATTTCCTGTTGAATTAAAAAATAAATATTCAATACTCTGTAACCCTCTGCTGCACACATTATATCTTTTTATTTATTTATTTTTTATTTATTTTTTCAGAATGGCTTAACTTAAAGCGCTGTAAAAATGGGGATTTGTTGTTGTTGTTGTTGTTGTTATTATTATTATTTTAAAGGTACTTTATGATATGTACCTTTGACAGCGTCTCATAGTGGAAATAATTAGATAATTAGATAATAATAAATAATTAGAACTTTCCTTAAAATTAATAGTTTTGTTGTTTGTTTCTATATATTTGGTGTTGAAGTATTATAAGCTTTAACACGGAACTTCTAAATTACACCTTATACATACTTTCCAACAACTCATATTCCAACAGATTTCATTTTTTACATTCTTTTTGCTGAATACTATTGAAAACAAACATAAATTTGTATTATCATGTATACAACATACAGTAGGTATAAATATTTCCTCCAGTAAATAATAAAACAAAAAAAAAAACAAGTCTAACATATCCAGATGCATCAGAATAATGTAGCTACTAGCTAACAATGTTTATATATTATACTATATACTATGTCTGTCTCTGAGCTAACTTACCTGAACTGTCTGCATCACTGCTCTAATCAAATGTCCAATCTGCATCATTCTCATGTTCACTAAAACCCATCTCATCCTCACTTTCATCTGCAGGAAAAGCCAGTTCTGTCCTTTTCTTCTGTCACTTACCATAGAACATGGTGGTGCTCACTAAAACACTGTTCCCTGTATTTATATCTAATCAAAATTCCATTAACATGTGATTTTATCCACAATGCAAATGCCATTAACATATGACTAATCAACATTATACTACTAGCATTCATGTTATTATTACAGCTTAAAATATCACAGGTGACCTTGCTAGCTAGCTAACCTATTGCAATATTGCACATTCCACTGTTGCAAGGTATTGCCATTTGGCAACACATACATTTGATCGATTTACAAAGAACTAATTTGATTATTGGTGATGTCTCAGATTTTTTTGTAGATTTGACATGAGGTGATCCTTTGTTTTTATTGACGTTTTCATTTACATTCAGCAACTACTCACAATAAACGCTAGTCTGTCCGAAATCGTGCCACTGAAAAAAAAAAACGGCACACCATGTGACTTAACCAAAGCACATCATTGGATAAACTAAGGTCTTCTCTTTCCAACAAAAAATTAGAACGTCGGTCTTAAAGAAACAGTGGCAGGGAAATAAACATGAATATTATGTTGCCATATGGCAACACTGTGCGGTAGAGGGTTAAATTGCGACATGAAAAACTACCTTCTTTACTGTTGCAGATAGTGCTCAATATGTAAATTTAAGAATATGATCTAATACAACAACAAATTGCTGTTTGTTTGTTTTTTTGTCTCATTTTCAATGAATGATTCAGTAACTCAGGACTTTGTCGCCACCTATTGGCTTAACAGTGTAACTGCTACAGCCTTCATTTGGAGCGTCAGGTTGATCTTAAATGGTGATTTTATTCTTTACCGAACTTCAGTGTCTGAACTATGTGTGATCCCAGTACTTTTGTGCCATCTGATTTGATTGTAACTCAGAAATTATAATACAGACAAAAAAGAAGAAAAAAAGACTTTCTTAGTCAAAGGCATATTTGATTTGTACTGCATCGAAGGATTAATAATCATACAAAACATTTCACTGGTTTCAGCACACGGTCTGAGCTTGGTAAAATGTTGTTTGAATGGTTATTAATCTGTTAAATAAATAATTGCTTAAAGCCAATGTCACTGCTGAGTTAATTAGGTTCAATAACTGTTTTCTGTTTGAGAAATGCGGGTTACTATTTTAATTAAAAATATATATTTATTTTTTCACTGCAAAATGCTTGTTAACCTATTTAAGCTGTTCCAACTTTTTTTGTCCAAGTTAATCATTCCATCTTATAAAGCTTAACTAAGATAAAACATTTGTTTATATTTTGTGTCTTTTTAAAATGAAGTTAATGAATAAATAGAGGGGAAAAAGCAGTCAGTGGGTGAATAAAAATACCTTTGGGCCAAAGCAGGGCATAGAATAAATACTGTGAGTGGGAGAATTGATTTATTTTTCGCCCCGGGTGCGGGCAGGTTACTAACGTAGACTTTGAGGTGTGGTTGATCGACGGTGAATTCAACAATCAAATTAAGGCTTTTTCCTGGAAAGCTGAACAACATGTTGAAGCATTAACATCCACAGTGAAGCATTCGGTTGTTTGACATTTGAGCTGTTATTTACACAGAGCTCGTCATGCAGAGTGCAGGTCCATTATCCTGCGGTGGACAAACTTCTGTCCACACTGAGCAAATTTACCCCTGGATCATGTTTATTTTACCATAAATTGAAGCTTGAACCTTAGTGCTCCTTGCTGACTTTTTTTTTTTTTTTTTTTTTTTGCTGTGGCATTTAAAGCAAGGAAGCAAAGTCCTTTCTGTTTCTGTGGTTTTGATCCAATATAAATTCATGCTTCAACTGATGTTTACACAATTTTAGAAGAAGGTTGAAAGGCTTTTGAAAAATGATTTGGTTTTCAGTATCAACAAAAAACTGTTATTGTGTGCGTGCGTGCGTGCGTGCGTGCGTGCGTGCGTGTACAGTATTTGTGTAAGTTTGGGGTCAGTTGAAAAAGGAATGTTTTATTCAGAAATGATACTAAGTAACATTTAAAGGTGCAGTAGGTGATTGTCTCCAGACACAGTTTTTGTTGTGCTGGTTGAAAGGCTCTTCACATTCCAATAGTAATGATTAAAGTAAATGATCTAAATGTGTTTATATGTATTTTTATATTCTGGGTGAGGCATAAGACTATAAATGTTCATCCAATTAAATATTGTCGGGCCGATGATTCCCATAATTCTTATAAGTAGCCCAAACTGTTTGTCAACAAATGTAGATTTGTGGACACAAGTGACAGCGCTAAAAACAAATGCTGAATCAATATTGGAGTTACTTTTGCATGCTGGAGGAAGGATAACACCTTGGCTGATGTATTTCTTTTAGACAAGTAATGTTGTGTTTTAAAACTATTTTAGTCACGCAGAGCCGATGTAGATTGTGTTGTTATGAATGGGTTATATGCACGAAAGTGTTTTTCAGCCATTGAAATCTTCTGGGTGAGCGATTGATGTGACTATTTTCAGTTTCAGATGGGATCATTTACAGCATCGATAATGTAGTTTTATTTAGTTTAACAACAAAACATCAGTAAATAGCGCTACTCCGCCTAGCCTTCTTTATTGAGGTGAAGTTGGATTTATATTGACATTGGTTCATTTTTGAACAATGACAACCAGTGACGCACTCTCTATATTGTTTACCGCTACTCTAAATATTCTGTCAGAAATGGCATGTATGGCTTAGTAATAGGCCCACACGGAGATTTTTAGCCCATCATTGATTCTGTTTATTTACTGGAGTAAATGTGTGTAAATCGACGAATAAAGGCTGATTTATACTTCTGCGTCGAGTGATTGGCGTGACCCACGGCGCCTGCCTTTTGCGTAGCCATGCATTTATACTTCTGCATGCTGTGTGTGTTCTGCAATAACACTTCCGAAACGCTAGCTGGCAGTAGGTTTTTATGTTCCTCTGTGTCGAGTTTCTTCGCTTGTGTTTTTTTTCTTTCTGAATGCTACCTTAATTTACAAGTCGCTCAAACTCACTCATTATGAGGCGGGAACCGGCGAATGTGCTACAACTTTAATCATAAGGTAAACACAAAACAACAGTTTCCATCTAGAGCTCGTTCACTGAACTCTTGGTCCCGCCCACACTGGTCACAGCTACCAAGCTGACCAATCACAGAGCTTACGTTACACATCATTGCGAGGTTGCTATGCAACCGCTTGAAGGCTGCGCTGGAGAATACGCGTGCTCTTGATGCAGAAGTATAAATCAGCCTTAAACTCTGACGTACCGAATATTACACCCATGTGACCAAACAAGTGTCTCCATTAAGCCTGCTTGGTTTACTGTTGGTTGCTAGGCTACCCATAATAAAGTCAACCACTCTTAAAATGCACATAATTTGAATTTGGAGTTTTATTTATTTATTTATTTAAACTTTGAAAAGATTTGCTTCACGTTAGTATGGAAACTGAGTGTATTGAGCAATTAGGACAAAATAAAATGGCAATTAAAATATCTTAACAATTTCATCACATCATTAGAGTTTTATTTAAGTTTTATTTAATTTGTATTTGTTTAATTTGTATAACTTTAATTTGTAAAACATTTGTATAAATGATGCTCTTCCAGTTAAACTAATTGTTCTGATATAATTATTTCTGATAAATTTTGGTCAGATATTTTGCATAGTAATAAACTGATATCTTTATTAACTATTAGTCCAGAAAGCATTGCTAAAACCAAACATAATGACGACAAGCAGAAATGTTCACCTTTCATGTAACCATACTGTATTCACTTCCACTAGTTGAACTCATTCAGGTTGTTTTGCAGGTAAAGTTATTTGAGAATAGTTGTTTTAAAAACTGAATCTAGATAAAACTGATGTTCAAATCATTTTTGCAGGATCTCGGACCGCGGCGGTGGCATTCCTCATAGCATTTTGGACAAGGTGATGCATTACCACTTCAGCACAGCCGAGCAGAGCGCTCAAGATCCCCGCATGAGCAACCTTTTTGACAACATGACCAACAGCGGCCCTCAGTCCGGACCCATGCATGGGTAAGAAGAGCTACCGCTGTATAAAAACAATCCTAGTATCAACATTT